>NW_020954595.1:10251118-10340856 GCF_900497805.2 Vombatus ursinus | reverse complement strand
GCCAAGGAGAGGAAAGTAGGAAAATGTCAGGAAGCCAGCTAAGCAGAGACAGACCCAGGAGGAGGTGAGAGATAAGGCTTCTGGGAAGGAGAGCCTTCAATGAACAGAAACTATTAGCCAGAATATTATTTTTATCAGAATATTCTATTAGAATGTTATATTTGAATAGAATGAAACAAGGCCTGTCTGGCCAATTCCCTCTTTGGGTGCCCTATGGAGGGGTCCTCCTGATTACCATTCACCCCTGGGAAGAAAGGGAGCAAAATAGGGGCTCCTGGGAGATTCCAGGTGGTCCGTGGTGGACGGTGGGGGGGGGCAGGGAGTTGCCTGCAGGGGCGGCCGTGTCCATGAATTCCCAACCATCCTAGGAGTGTCCACATGCTCCTTTGATGACAGCAACCGAGTGTATTTGACTTAGCCCAGTTCCCAGGCCCTTAATAAATACCTGTTGACTTGGCAATAACAGGGAGGTCTGGGTCCTGGGCGTGTGACAGAGAACGTGGCTCAGTTGTGGGGTAGACCCTCGGCGTGCTTGGGGCACAGTGGAGAGGGGTCCTAGGAGAGGAAAAGCATCCTTTTCACAGAAGATGCCTGGATCCTGCCTCGTTTACCCTTTCTCACAGGGCAGGCTGCCCTGCCATTTCCCCATGCCAGCATGAGTCACAACCCCTCCTCTCTTAGGGTTGTCTGTAAAGTCATAATCTCCTCTTTGTGTGCGGCCTGGAGCTCCCTCTGTTTATGAACCCACTTCCAGGTATCCTCCAAGGTCTGAGGCCACAGATATGGCTCCTGTCTCTTTCTGTGTACTCTCCTCTCCTGAAAACGATCGCCCCGCCCGTCCACGGCCCTTCCGACATGGTGCCTTATGCTTCCTGCTCTTCGATTGGCTTATCTGGACATTAAACAAATATTCTTCACTTTGACCCTGCGTACAGACAACTCCCCTTGCTCAGTAAGTGCCCGGATTCCACGAGTTTCAACACGTCCAGCTTTGTGACAGCTTCTCAGTCACTCCAAGCCCTCCTCAGGGAACCAAAGGTTCATTTGTTTTCATGATCTTTTGCCATAATGTCTGTCGACTCCATCTGTTTAGTCTGCTTTTTTTCTTTTTTAAATTTCTGGTAACACTTTCAGGGCATATTTCAAATAGGAGAAAGCTAGGGTCAAAAGGTAGTATTATTTTGTAAATTTTGCTGAGTGCTGCTGCATTTGTCTCAAACAAGATTCCACACACTTGGGATTCCTGCCCCAAAGGATTATGGGATCATAAATCTAGGCTGGAAGGGATCACAGAGGTCAACCAGCCCAACCCCCTCCTTTTACAGATGAGGAAACTGAGGTCAGGAGAGTGTGTCTCTTGCCCTGTAGCAACAAGGATGTGGGGAGAAAGGTGAAGAGTGAACTTGCAACAATCATATATTGTCTGTTTAAAAGTCGAGCCCTAGCTCTCTGGCACTCATCTTCCTGTGTGACCTTGGCCAAGTCACCGAACCCCTCTGTGCTTCATTCTCTTCATCTGGTAAACCTCTAGCTCCTTCCAGCTCTCCGTCCCTTATTCCATCATAGACCCCTGCTGTGAGGCTGGGGAACGACAGAGAGCACTTTAGAAGTGTTGAAGGCACTGATGAAGCAGCTGTGGGAGAGCTGGACCGGGCTTTTCCAGCCCATCTCAAATGACTGGGATGTGTTCCTCTCCCCCACTCTCTACCCCAGGGAGGATGGAGGCAAAGCTGCCATTTCTCAGGGCAGCCAATGCTTTCATCTTCACTTCCACTTTGTAGCTTGCCACCAATTTAGAAAGACAGCCTAGTTTTTATCTGTGTAGTGGCAGGACGAGACATGTAATTACTTCATAATGTCTGACTCCCCCATTTACCATTTAGATGACTGGAGGATAATTAACCAATCAACCTCTGGCAAGAGCTTTCCGTTCCCCTGCGGAGCTCTGGGGATGCCACGTTGGGAGCCCGAAGTGGGGAGATGAGGCAGGCCCAACATGTCTCTGCTGGGCTTTCACACACACATCTCCCACCCCAAGAAGCTGGATGTTAGCAGTCAACTGTTGTGGAAAGAAACAGCACCCCCAACACACACATCCCCAAAAAAGAAAGTAAACGCTGACTTATCCCAAGGTTTGGTCGTGAAGCTTGGCTCAGATTCAAGGAGCTGAGAATTTTCAGGTCAGGGTGATGGTGGGTCTGGGAGCTATTCTTTTGATCTGAGAATCTGAGTCATTGCTTAATGTTGTTCAATAAATCACTGGACTGACTGGTTAGGCTGCATAATCAAGGTGAGAAGCGCCCACAGCCGCTTTGAGCCCACCCTGTCTCATCCTCACCTGGGAGCCCCTCCTCCTCTTTGGAGGCTCATTCCATCCGTCTACACTGGCCCATCTAGATATCAATGCCATGGGCTGGCCCCAGAACGTTGTCCTTCCTTTCGTAAGCAATTCAGCACCTGCTCTACCTTCTTCCTCTTCATCCCGACTCCCGCCCTTATCATTGAGGATTTCAAGCTTGACCTGTATAAGATTTCCTTTTAGATACCTTGGCCTCCAACCCATCCTTCAAGCCTTTAGTATGGCCCTACTATGTGCCAGGAAATGTTCTAGACACAGTGAAACAGGCCCTGTCTTCAAGGAGCTTATAGACAAAGGAAAAAATCAACATAAGGTGATTGTGGGGTAGGGGGAGGAGAAGGGAGCAGCCCTCACTTTTCTCAGCTCTCAGGACCTCCGCCTCTGACCCCACATCCAGCATACTCGCAGGAATAACCATCGCATGGCTCTCCTGTTCTCCCGGAATAGTCCTGTTTGACCTCCATGCTTCAGGGCTCTGACAACCCCACACCTGTGCTTCCACCTCTCCCCTGGTGGCCTGTGCTATCCACGTGGCTTCCACTACCATGGCACCTGCCAGCACATCTGCCCTGCTCTGGCCTTGCATTCCTCCGCTGGCTGCCTTGATCTCGTCGCTCACCAGGTCGACTGGACACTGGTCACTGACCCAGACTTCTGACCCATACGCCTCTCATGCCATGCTAAACGTGGTGCTGAAGGTGCTGGGCAAAGTCCTCCGACCATGCTGCCTGGGTCTGCTCCACATGGACACTCTCCAGGCTCAAATGGGCACTCAGCGCTGCTCTGTTCTGCTCTGCTTGGTGCTTTAGGATGCATCTCAAAGTGCCTCTTCCAAATCATCTCTCTGTCACCCTCTCCCTCCTCTTTCTTGGCAGTGAACCCCACTTCCTACTTCAACCTAAAAACTCAAGGAGAACAGTGGAGATGCTTGTGGTGCATCCTGAATGTAAGTGGGGACAACTCTGACTTCAACAAGGCATTGACATGGTCAGCTGTGGGGACAGTGATTTGGTCTCCCTGTGACAGCACATAGTAGGTGTTTAATACATGCTTATTCATTCATTAGCTTAGTCTTTGAAGCCATCATTGAAGGCTGCACAATGCAGTCCTTGTGGAAAATAGGCCCGACATCTCTGGCGCCAACACTGTCGAACTGCCCCCAACTGCTATCGATGGACAGGTGAGACCAAGAAACCCAGAAAGATGAAAACCTTGCCCCCTGATGGCCAGGGGGCTTTTCCATCTGACTTGCAGCTAAACTCCCCCACATGCACCATCTCCTCCAACAGAATGTGAGCTCAGTGAGGGCAGGGACGTCTTACTTTTCGTATCTCCTGTTCTTGGCACAGAGTAAGCACTTAATAAATGCTTTCTATCCATTCCTTCACTCATTCACCCATTGATACAGAACACAAACTGAAGAAGGCAGCCGCTGCCTCCTTAGCTGCCCTACCGAGCAGATGCTTAGGAGTCAGAAAGACTGTGGTCCAATGTGTCCTTATGCACAATTTTTATAAACCTTCCTCTCAGTGGCACCAGAATAGAAGGGTGAAATAGTAATAAAAGCTCACTTTCCTATAGTGCTAAACTAGATGTATGGGACAGACAACTCAGCCTGATGGAAGAGACAATAATATTAATAACTGGCATCATCATAATAATAACAGTTAACAACTGCAGAGTGCCTTATACTCATTTGAGCCTTACAAAAACCCAATGAGGGGGGCATCTAGGTGGCGCAGTGGATAGAGCACTGGCCCTGGAGTCAGGAGGACCTGAGTTCAAATCCTGTCTCAGACCAGACACTTGCCACTTACTAGCTGTGTGACTCTGTGTAAGTCACTTAACCCCAATTGCCTCTCCAAAAAAAAAAATTATGGGGCAGCTAGGTGGCACAGTGGGTAGACTTCTGGCCCTGGATTCAGGAGGACCTGAGTTCAAATCCGGCCTCAGACACATAGCACTAGCTGTGTGACCTTGGGCAAGTCACTTAATCCCATTGCCTAGCCAGAAAAAAAAAAGAAAAGGAAAAAAAAACCCAACGAGGCAGGGGCTCTAATTCTCTCCATTTTATAGATGAAGAAGTCGAGGCTCACAGAGGTGACTTGTTTAGGCAGAGTAAGTGTACGAAGTGAAATCTGAGCGTTCTCAGGTCTGGTCCAGCACTTCACTGGGCTTGAGTCAAGATCGCCTGGCTTCTACACGGTAACGGCCACTTTGTACGAGGACTAACATTGATAAACTTAACCCTTCCCAGCAATGCAAGGATCTAAGACACCTCCAAAGGCCTCATGATGGAAAACACCGTCCACTTCCAAAGAAAGAGCTATGGAGTTTGAAGGCAGATCGAAGCATACTATTTGCTCTTTTTTTTTTCTTCTGTTGAGTTTTGTTTCCTCTTTCTGGTGGTTCTTCCTATTGGTTCTAATTCTTACTTATAACATCACTAATGTGAAAATGTTTAATAGGAATGGACATGAAGAGCCTGTATCAGATTGTGCATCGTCTTGGGGAGAAAGGGGAGAAAAATTTTAAACTCAAAAGCATATGGAAGTGATTGTTGATAAATCAAAATAAATTAATTTAAAAAAAGATCACCTGGGTTCAAATCTTTATAAGGAGGAAAGTGGCACCTGGGGTACCTGCCTCACAGAGGGTTTGTGAGACTCCAAAGAGCTAATATAAATGAATGATTTGTCAGCTATTTTCAGCATCACTTCTTCCAAATACTGAGCACTCGGTTGTAAGTGCCTCCCACACAGCGTGTTTTCTTTCTTCATTGGTCCCCACCTTCTACACTTCCCCCACCCTGGTTTCTGGGGTTCCTCATGGGAACATATTTTCTCAATGTGCCGTTTGACTCCTTAGCTTTCTTTGATCTCTAATTATTTCTTTTGAATAAAGTATTTCCTTCCCTTGTCATATTCTAGTCATGTTCCACCCAATTTCCCCAATATTTCTTAAGTTGCACTTCTTTCCCTACGTTGGCATCTCTGGGTCACTCAGATCTTTCATTCTGCTTTGGGCATTCACTGCACAAAGACGTCTGAGGCCACAGTCATTATCACTGTATCCCACCTTGAACATTGTCTCCAATCAATTAGTAGGCTTCTCTCCAATGTTCTTCCTGCATCATGCCCATCTCTCTCTGTGCTCTCTGGCTTGATGGGGGTATGCGAATGGTTTTTTCTCCCCCTATTCATTTTTAGTTTAAAGCTATCTAAGATCCACAAGTCTTCAATATAATCTTCCTAACATTCACTGGATGCTCTCCATTCCCGACCCAATGTCTGCCCTGGCTTAGGGATCCCAATACTTTTTGTTTGAGCAGTGTTGGTGGAATCCCTTCTCCACATAGCAAGTGGTGGCCCTTGCCATTACGCCAGAGGTCAAGAGAAATGGTTCTTCTCCATCCTTTGACGAGATCGCATCCTGTCATTGGGAGGACTACATCCAAGACAGACCACCAGTTGGAAGCTTCTGCATCTTCTACCAGGTGTGACACCCCCCATCATCAGCTTTTCTGGAGCAGCAGCCATTCAATGGACTTTCAGTGGATGAATTAATTCTTCCTCTCACCAGTCTTTAGTGACGTATTTCCTGGTGGTACCTTTGAATTTTCGTCATCCTTTCATGGAGTGTAGCAATCTGCTTTTTCTCTGTAGGGTCTAGCTCAGGAGTTCTTTATCTCTTTTTTGTTTTTCCTGGACTACTTTGACCATCTGGTGAAGTCTATGGATTTCTCAGAATCAGGTTTTTAAATGTATAAAATAAAATACAGAGAATTCCAAAAGAAATCAATTACATTAAAATATGGTTATCAAAATATGGACTTCAGGTTAAAGACCCTTGTTCTGTCAGAACAACCTCGAACACATTGTAGAGCCTCAGTAGTTCAATGGTCCTTCAGAAAGTTCTAGAATGTAGGTTCTATGAGCAACAGGTGAAGGAGCTTTGGATGATGGAGCTGCTGAAGAGAAGAGGACCCACTTGGGGCCTGGGGGGATTGGAAACCATAGAAGGGTCCGAATCACGAAGAGCTGTCATAGAACAGGGATTAGATTTGTTCTTCTCAGCTCTAGAGAAGAGACCGGAGGTGGATGCTGTGAGGCAGTAAATTTAGGCTTTAGGTCAGGAAAGGCCTCCTGGGATTGGGGCTGCCCCAAAGTGGAATGGGTTGCCTCTGAAGGGAGTGGACAGGTTCTCCTTCACTGGAGATCTCCAAACAGAGGCTGGAATCTTTTCATGAATGAAAATGATGAATCTTTTCATCGGGACTAGCTTGCTGTCTCATTCCCTTCCTGTTTTGAAATTCTGTAATTCTCCATGGTTAGCTCTTCCCTCTTCATGTCATCTAGCAGCAGCTACGGATAACAGTAAACTCACTTTCCACTACTTTATTTTTGGGAGGGGTTGGGGGTGGGAGATAACCTAAGCCCAAGCTTTCCCTTACCTGGTCCTCCATCCATGTACCTATAATGTTATCATCAGCCCCTGTGCCCTGTGCCTTTGGGATAAGAAGGGACAATCACAGACTAGATTCTTTAAGCCAATGTAGGTCTACATTGACCTGGCAAAGAAGAAGTCAGAAATACAGCCCCAGCTCTGACCAAGGACCCATCCAGTAAGAGAGAGTGGGATTGATTACAGGCTGGAGTATGCAATGGAGAGCTCCCATCTGCAGGGTGGGCAGGCCTCACGTGGGAAGAAAAAGCAGCTCTGGAAGGTGCTTAGACATAATTTTACACATGAGGACACTCAGAGACAGGACGTGGCTTGTGAGAGGTCACACGCATATTCGTGGAAGAAGTGGGATTAGATCTCTGCAGACGCCATGATGGCCACAATTCTTGAGGCTGGTGCTCTGTTTCTAAGCTGTGCCTGGCCTCTGGCCTTCCCTGTTTCTCCCCCCATGCTTGGGTTGCTAAAGGTCTCAGCTTTCTTGAGCCTCTTTGGAACCTATCCATCTATTTCTCAAAGCAGTTACAAGGAATGGCGTGTCTCCAAACTTTCACATTGGGGGCTTTTTCTGGATGTTTCATTGTGTGATGTCATGAGGTTTGGCGTTGCCTGGATCTCATCGGAATGTCTGTCCGGGCCAATTCTCCAGGATTGCTTCAAAATGAAACTCTTTTGGGGTTAAGGACTATCTCCTAAGAGAGCCATCTCTCAGGACTTTTTCCTCTCCACCACCTTCCTCTGCCCCCACCCCCAATTCTGGGAGCCTAGAAGGGATAATGACTCCCAGGAAACATTAGGCATATTTCATATTTCTGCAACACCAGGATTTCCATGAGTTTCTTGGAGCAGAGAGAGTCCACCTCTTTTGCCCACTTGACAAAGAACCCCAGACCATCTAGAGAGCAGACTGGTTGTCGGTAGTTTCATAAACATGGTGTTAGGGTAAGGACCTTTTTGTTCTCCATTTGCCATTAACCACAAGCTAGCCCCCACTGACCACTGGTCCAGCCCTGGGTAGACACCCAAGTCCTCTTCCTGAATGCTATGGCCCAAGTGGACCTTAGGATTCAATCTCCTTTCTCCAGTCTTTTGCACTGGTGACCCCTCATACCTGGAATGCCCTCCTTCCCCACCTCAATGTTTTAGACCCTCTTGTTTCTTTCCAAAGGCAGCTTACGTATCATATGTTTTCCACTGAAAATGACCCTGTGTTTATTTTGTATCCTCATACACTTATATAAGAATGCTAGTAGAAGTCTGTTAGTCAGTCAACAATCACTTACTACTCACTTGCTACGTGCCAGGCACTGTGTTAAATTCTGGGGATACAAGAAGGGGAAAGTCCATTTCCTCAAGTTAAGCTTCTTGAGGGCAGGGAATATATTTCATTTTGACTTTGTATCCTCAGCACCTAGAACAGGCACAATATAGGTATTTAACTAATTGCTTGTTTGATTGATTTCTGCTGGTGGCTCAAGGTAATAGGATGTGGGTGAGCTCACACATGTAAGCACTAGCACTGATCTCTTGCCAGTCACTGATTTGAGGGAGAGGAGGGTAATTCAATCAGCCCAAATGGGCATGAACACCACGGTGGGTGGGTGAGTGGAGAGGCAAGGTGGATTCTTACCCTAATATAGCTACCAAAGGACAAGTGAGGAGAGAGACCCTATTTGCAAGTGGAAAGAGGGGGATGTATCTGAAGCAATGGACCCCTGGACCAGCTTTAGGAATGCTGACAACCTCGGGAAAAGCCTCCATCAACCCATGGGCCCCTCATTTCATTCATCCAAACTACCCAGAGGCCACCATGTTGGAAACCTTTCTGTTCACAATCAGGAGTCCACACCAGGTGCCATAACAAGAGGTTTTATTGACATTCCTTTACGGTGATATGAGTGAGTAGAAGGCAAAGCCTGAGTATCAGCAAAATCAGCCCCAGAATGAGGACCTTTCCTGCCATTGACTCGTAGGAAGCCTTTTTTTCTTTCCTTCTTTTTTTTTTTTTTTTTTTCTTAACAAAACCAGAGTTGACATTTCTTTTAGGTAAATTGGAAGCCACGGGGAATTAGGCTAAGGGCACACTAGCTAGTCTACCTGTACGCTATCTACACGCACCTATTTTTCTGTGGAAACAAAGGAACTACGGGGCTCACTGACAAGAAAATAACAGTTTCTCTTTAGGGCCTTAAGACGACTGGAAAATCGGTCTCAGATGTTTCTGACGCGGTATTGCAATCAATCTCAAAAGCTCCAAGGCCGGAAATTGTCCAAATCAAGGAGCATGTTTGTTATAGAAAGGCCTATTTATTTTCCTCTGAAAGTGTTTTTTCTTGCCTGGAAACGGGGACTGGTCATTGACGTGTTGTAGGGAGAGGGTGAAGGTTCGCACTGGAAAGAATGACCAAGACTTCTTTATTTTAGCGATTTTGCATCTGCAAAAATACAATTCAGTTCTGCCTCTCCATCAGTCTCCACTTCATCCCCCAACAATATCTGACGCATGAACTCAGGACAAAGGATGACTTTGCAAACTCATTGATTTAGAATGGAAAGGATCCCCGAAATGATTTTGTTGCATGTCTTAAGAATTTTACAGATGAGGAAACTGAGGCCTAGAGAGAGTGATTTGACTCACCCAAGGTTGTAGAAGTCTTAAATAACAAAGCTGGTATTTGAACTCAGGTTTTTTGACTCCAGACTTTCATGTCCTTGCTACCATCCCATACTGTCTTTTGCTAAAGACACACCCTATGAGTTTGAATTGATTTCCCTTGTTCTTTCAGAAATCGTATCTCCTCTGTACGTCAAAACCACCTTTTGGTCATATCCACTTGACCATTAATTTATGTTAATATTTATGTGGCGTTAGTGGGGGGAAGGCTGGCCTTAGAGTTAGAAAGACCAGGGGCTTGAAGCCTGCCTCTTAGGACACATGTGACCAGGCCAGGTGAGAGCTCCTCATATTTAGGGAAAAATCAACCTCCAAAACAAGCACTGGGGGGAGGGGGGGGAATCTGAATAGAGACATTCTGAGTGTGACATTGAATCCTACATATTAATATTGCAAAATAATTTAATTTGGGGCTTGGTTTCCGATTGGTTAAATTGGGGCTTGGTTTCAGCTGATTAAATAAACACCGGGGAAAGGGAATCAGGAAAGGAAAAGACTCTTTTTCCTTGGTCCGGTTTCGGTTCTAGGATAGTTTACTTCAGGGCAGCCAGATTGGAAAGAAAGAAATGGACACAGTACCCTCCAAAAATCTGGGCTTTTTAACTTTGTAATGAAGCAGGGCACACTTTGGGCAGGGCCCCTTAGCTGGGGCTGACCTGGGCAAGGAGGTGCCTTCAGTACCAAGCTGGGTTTGCCTGTCATCCCTGAGACTGTGAGGAAAGAGGAAGGGACTGGTGGCCCCGTGGGAGACCTAGAATTCCTAGGCCCTTTTGGTTCCACTGGGGATTCAGATGGTGTTTGGCTGGTCCAGCACCCCGGCCAGAAGAGGAAGTCAGAACACAAAAACCTAGACTTCCTTCAGTTACACATAATTATTTTAAACAAATGATAAAATACAAATTTAAATAACCCCCTGGTATCCTCAAGGTGGGAGGGAGTAGTTTTTATTTATGCCTTCCTTTCTTCACATTCTTTCCCACTTCTCTTTACGAAGGAGAAATCTCTTGCTGATGGGGGAGGTGGCATGCTATGCTGGAGAGAGCCCTGGCTTTGGAGTGAGGGGACCCAGGCTATGGTCCTAGTCCTGCTCTCCCTGGTGGTCTTGGCAAGGCCTGCTCCTGCTCTGGACCTTGGCTTCCTCATCCATAAAGTAAGTGGACTGCACAAGATGACCTTCAAGGTGTCTCCTAGCTTTAAATCTAAGAGCTTAGGGTCTTTGGACAAACTAAGACCAATCTGTTGGGCTCTTCCTTTTGATTACAAGACACCCAACCTTCTGGGTGAGTGAATCAGATTTGTTCCTGGGGACAAACTGAAGAATGGCAAATGATTCAGTTCAGGGGGTGTCCTCTGCCCTGGCCTTGATTCTTTCTCCTTCTGGCCCCATGGTCATGTGGTTGCCTAAACAAGGGTCCTCGGGAGGAGGCATGGGAACCCTTCCTCTTACTCTTCCTCTCTCCACAGCATTTGAGCATCCTCTCCACATCACAGGGGAGGATGTCTGGGGCATTCCCTGAGTCACTTAGTCTGTGCACACCAAGCAGCAAGAGGGAGTAGATGGAGGCCGTGGGTTCAATCCCACACCCACCACTTCCTATCTATAGAATCTCGGTCAGTCACCAGCTCTCGGGGCTTCAGTTTTCTTACCTGTAAAATGAAAATGTGGCACTAAGTGTCCCTTCAGCCTTCCAGCTCTGAATCTCTGCTCCTAGTTGAAAGGGAGTCTTTGCCCCTGAAGAAGCTGCCAATCAGAATAATTAATGAAAACCATGCTTGTTTTCTGTGTCATGGGGTCTGAGTGGGCTTGAGGTACCACACAGCAGCTCATGTCCAGGTGAAAGGAAAGACCCAGGGGCTGGAGCAGATTTGTGCACAAGGTCTCCTCATCAAACCCCTCCCTTACTCTCTCTTTGGGGAGGTCAAGGTTCATGATGAATCCATTTTGATCCTTTGTGTTGCCAACTAGTCTGTGAAGATGAGCAATGAATGGATTTGTGGGTAAATGGGTTTTGAGTTTTGCTAAGGTTCACAGATGTCCATTGTGGTGTTTCCCCAAGCCCAAAGAGCCCCCTACATTGAGACAGCTTGAACCCCAGAACACCCATACAGTGGCCTGGTTACCTCTGTTCTGATTTAATCAAAGCAAAGCTATGTGTTCAGAAACCCTTCAGGGCTTGTTTGTGACTGTTCAGATACTGAAATACTTGGCATCTGAAGTCTCAGACCACCTGAAATACTCTCTCTGCAATCACACAGTTTGGCTTTTTTTTCCTTCTATAAGTATACTGAATTTAGACGAATAATGACAAATTTTCTATAATGTGTACATGGCAGTAAAGTGGGCTGGGAATTGTTGAGTAACCCCATAAAATCATCCTCCTCAAAGTTCCTCTAGAGCTTGGAGAGGAGCCCCAAAGCACTGGGTACTTAGACACAGGATTGCATCCATGGCCAGGTTCATTTTTTGATATAAGCCCTTGCTTGACTACAATGACTTTGTCTCCTATTTGTTTCCTTGGGTTAGAGTTGGGGTTAGAAAATGGTGGGAGTTAGAGTTAAGGTGAGAAGACAACAACTTGGCATTTGGACAGGCTGGTGTGTAGCCCCTTTTTCCAGTGAAGGGAAACACTTTCATTTATGACACATTTCAGGAGCTGTAGAGTAAAGGGGAACAAGAAGACTCATAAACAACCACTCTAGTTCGGTTTGTTTGAAAAGTTTCCGAACCGATCGCTACACAGAAATCCCTGTAATTAAGAAACTCAGCTTACTTTGGACCTCACCAACGATTTTCTGAACATGAACTTTCCTGACCTCTGTTGATGAAATGTTGAAAGGAACTGGCTCGTCATTTTGGTAGAACTTCACATGCCACCAAGACAGTGCATTTGGACTCCAGGGACATCACAACACATGCCTAACTCCGAAGAGGGGCCGTGCTACCCTCAATGCCTTCACAGACTGGCCTCCCTGGGCTCTGCTCCTCGGGAGATTCAACTCTGAGGGGCTGGAGATTTGCACTTGATGAGAAAAGAAGACCCACACCAACCCCCACCCACCCCAAACAAAACAAAACAAAACAAAACAACATAGAAAAGTTAGCCCTGTTAGAGAAATAATCCATGATGTTGAGGAAACTATGGGATTGTCTAGACACTGTTCAATTTGGAAGAAGCGCTAACCCTGGACAATCAAGAAGCCAGTGGACAGGACCCGAAGGTATGAAAACAGGAGTGAAATGTTGGTCTTCCCGTCCCCCTCATTGCATTCTCTCCAACCTTTGGGATGGGGGAGTGGACCTGGTCCTTCGTGCTACGTAGGAGAATCTCCCTCTTGGGCATGTGCACATTTGTGCTTTTCACACGGTCGGCATCCCAGCAGCCCCCCCCTCCAGATCCCCTCCCAATAACCTGCTGGGAAGTGCAAGTTTTGTTGGTCACCAGCAAACCACAGGCATCCCCACCACGGGGATGCTTTGCATTGCATCACACAACGTTGGTTGTTGGTTTGAAAATGTCTTATTTGCACCATGTATTTGGGTCAGTTCCAGTGAAGGGGATGGATGCCACACAGGTGGGTCACGAGTTCAATGTATAAAAATGTCAGTTTGCCAAGAGCTTGGATGGATGGGGTATGCAGGAGGGAAAGTAAGAAGGGAGAACAAAGCTGCTGGCCAGCTCCCACTCAGGAGCTGGGTAGGAGGGCCTAGGACAAACAAACAGTGGTTCTGTCAGAAGGGATGGGCACAGGAAAGCTTGGAATGCTCGAGGTGCATTTTGTCTCTAATCAGTCTGGACGAAAGTAAACATTGATTAACATTTGGTCGAGTGTAGCATAACTTGCATTCGCATCATTAGTAATGGAGGTATGCAGAGAGATACACACAGACCTCGATAGGGTTGTTTGTAAATATTGCATACGAGCTAGTAGTCCATTGAGAACCTGGAGAGGATGGAAGCCTGAAGGTGACATTGGAGAAGAAGGCAGTTAGTTCTTCATGCACAGCTTTTGTCAATCCTGATTTGGTTTGAAAACAAAATCATGAGATGCCCAAATTATGGGAAAAGGGGTAGAGAGGATGATGTCAGTGACCAGGCAGGAGCACTCCCCCCTCCTCACTCCAGACCAAAGGTGCTGGTCTCTTCAACAGCAGTCAGTAGTTTCTCATACAACATGGAGTAGGAGGGGTATGGTGGAAGATCCAAGCGGTTGAAACACGTATGTGCCCTGAATGGGGAAAGGGAAGGAAAAAAAAAAGTAATGAGAGATTTGCTTTCAGAGACAAATCAGTTTGGAGATCACTAAAATCAAGGCTGAAAAGAAAAATCCTTTAGGGCCAGGTTCTTGCAGACCCAGCAACCCAGTCTTCTCCACAGGAAGAGATTGCAGAAATGAGCAGGATAAGCAGGAAGTAGATGGTCTGCAATCATGCATTTTATCTCTATCCTTTAAATGATTGATTCTAACAGAAAACCAGCAGAAGAAAAGAACTGACCGGTTTTAAACCTCTATTCCAGATCCCTGAACTGTTCTGCAAATACAAATGATTCTTATGCCTTTATTTGGTAAGGACTTGAGGCCCAGAGAAGTCTTAAGAAGGAAACCAGAAGGATTCACATTCGAGGTTCACACTGTTGTTCCTAAAAAAACAACCAGTGGCCAGAATTGGAGTCCCCAAAGATCTCCACAGGTCAGAGCATCACAGAGTTAGAGCTGGATGGCCGTAGAGACCATCAGGTCTTACCACCTCCCCCCATTTTTTATATGAGAAAACTGAGTCACAGAGAGGAACCTTCGCCTCTCCCAGCGCCCTACAGCTTGTGTATGTCAGAGTGGGATTCAGTCTCAGGTTTTGTGGCTTTAAGTGCAACCACTAGCTGCCTCCTGGATGCACCTAATCTCCCTGTAGTAGCAATAAATGGAAAGTGCTACATCTAAGGTTTTTTTTTTCTCACTACTAACTCCTCTACTTTACTTCTACCCACTACCTTGCCCTCCTATTACTTCACCTATCCCCCTCCAGCAATCCCTCCCTTATCGTCTCCTTCCCATAAATCAGAACACCCTTTTGTACACCCCTTTGACCTATTCCCTCCCCCTCCCCTCTAAAGATCCCTCCTTTTCCCTTCAAGTTTTATTTCTTTCTAAATTTAGAAGACTTTCATACTCTTCTAAATGCATATGTATTTTTCCCTCTTGAACCCATTCCCAATGAAAGTAGGTTTCCAGAACTAACAGCACCCCCAACCCCATCTAATTCCTCTGTATTGGTCCTTCTTCTCGCACCTCATTTGTATAAGATAATTACTCTTTTACCTGTTCTTGAATGTTTTACTTTTTGAAGTCGTATTATACTCAGATCTGCCTCCAGCTTTCTTATAGGCTACCTAATTACTAATAACAATCTTAGACATAGGTTTTACATTTTCCACACATAAAAGGTAAACATTCTATCCCTATTGAGTCCCTTATAATTGGTCATTGGTATGTACCTTATTTTTCTCTTGGCTCTTGTATGTCAAATCTTCTATTAAGTTAAGTTTTTTTTTTTTTTTGACAAAGTCCTGAAAGTCTGACAATTCACTCAATGTCCATTTTTTTTTCATTCAGAATTATGCTTAGCTTTGCTGGGTATGATATTTCTGGCCAGAAGCCTAGTTCTTTTGCTCTTCAATATATGGTGTTCCAAGACCTGTGATCTTTTAGTGTAGACACTGCAAGGTCTTGTGTGATTCCAATTGTGGTATAGCCATATGTACATTGTTTTTGTGCTATTGCTCATAATATTTTGTCCTTGAGCTGGGAGTTTCAGAATTTGATTATAATATTCCTGTGAGTTTTCCTTGTAGGATCTCTTTCAGATGGTGATCGGTGGGTTTTTTCCATCTCTATTCTCCCCTCTTGTTCTAATGCTTCAAGACTATTTTCTTTCATTTAATTTAATTATTTCCTGTATTGCATCAAGATTCTTTTTTTGATCATAGCTTTTAGGTAATCCCATTATTCTTACATTTTATCTTCTTGATGGTCTCCAGTTCAGTTGTTTTTCTTAGGAGATGTTTCACATTCTCTTCTATTTTTTCATTCAATATAGATATATAGATATATATCTATACACATATATTTCTGTCTATATCTATATATATTTCTCTCTCTCTCTCCCTCTCTCTCTCTCTCTCTCTCTCTCTCTCTGTCTCTGTATCTATCTATCTTTCTTGATCTCTTATATCTTTGCTGGCTTCCCCTTGCCCAATCCTGATTTTCAAGGAATCATTTTCTTCCTTAAGATTCTGGATCTCCTTTTCTAATTGGTCAACTTTCTTTTCATAATCTTCTTGTTTTCCTTGGATTGTTCTTATTTTTCTTTTTAGTTTTTCCTCAATCTCTCTCATTTGATTTTTAAGGTCTTTTTTAAGTTCTTCAATGAGTTCTTTTTGGACAGGTGACCATTTGACATTACTCTTCAGGGTAGAAGAGGGTTTCTTTGCTTCAGCTTCTTTGCTCCTCTGAAGATGAATTCTGATCTTCTCTATTCCCATAGTAGCTCTCTGTGGTTGGATTCTTTCTCCTTTGCCTGTACGTTTTTTTCCCTTTGGTAATAGTTTAGTTTTTAGGATCACCTTTCGTCCTGAGGTATGGGAGATGGTGCCTCTGATCCTCTTCAGTTCTCTCCTCTGACCTCCAGCCTCCAGTAAGTGCCCACAGCAGAGGCGTCCCTGCCCCACTGCCTCCGCACTCACGGGTGTGTGCTGGTTCCTTATTGCCTCCCCCCAAAGACATTAATAATGAGTCATAGCACAGCCTTCTCTCTTCTCTGACCCAAAACGACCACCATGAAGTATTATCAATCAACAAGCATTTATTAAGCATCTACTGTGTACCAGGCTCTGTGCTAAGTGCTAGGAATACACAGTAAAGCAAAAACATATAGAGATCTCCCCTCCCCGTCTCTCTCTCTCTCTCTCTCTCTCTCTCTCTCTCTCTCTCTCTCTCTCCTTTCAAGGAGTTCACAGTCTAATGGAGACCATCCCCCCCTTCCCCCCCCAACAACGCTGTCTGTGGAGACAAGGACGCACGAAAACCTCATCATTTCAGCACTCGTCCCAGCCCGCCTGGCCAGGGCGTTTCCCTGGTTCACTCTGCTTTGGCCTTCCTGGCTTGGAATCCTTGTCCCCATTGCATATTCCGTAATGTCCTTATTCCCTCTGCTAAACCGTTACTTTGGTTCATCCCATTAAAGTCGGCTTGACCCAGCCTGGCATGGGGGGGCAGGTTGTGTCGCTCCCTGGGGGACTCTGTTCGTGGCTCCTGTTTGCTGGCATACCTCAGCCTCCCCCTGGAAAGAGGTGGAGAGCTCACCAAGATCACCAGGGAACATAAAACCACTTTGTAATGAGTGTGCTCAGGCATGCCCCATTGTCCTTGGTAAGGTGGAGTTCTCCAGAAAAGGATACATTCCCTTTGCCTTTGCTTGGCTTTGTCCCACTGATTGCCTTTGTTTAGGGGTTATTTCACAGACCAGTACTCTGCGCTTGGCCTTGACCTTTAAAAGTGAGGTCAGACAGAGGGGAGCAGAAAGACGAATTTCTTTAACATCATAGGCTCAGGAATGGATACTTTTCAGTGACTATCCTCAAATAAAGCCTGTTCCATCTTTGTTTTGTTAATCTGAGTGCTTGCATGGGATCTGAGACACTTTTTATATGAGAGCCAAATGGGTGAAAGAACCACATGGGTGAGAGCAAAAGGGGCCTTACTGAGATCTTTGAGAGAAGCCCCAAGATCTGCCCCAGCTGGTTTAATCTGGGAGCTGGAGTGAGGGGCCACAGACCGCAGTTGGAGATTATCACTGCAAGGAGGAGGCAGGCAGGAGCCTAGAGATTCACTAAGTGAGTAAGTAAGGCAGAAATGTCCATTGCTGGAGGGGCCCCAGGGCTGCAAAGTGACTGGAATTCTCCTACAGGGTTGCTGATCTCTCTCTTCACCAAGAGCTTTGGGTTTGGGGGCTCCTACGGACCAGGACAGGAGTGTCATTGATGCTATTGGAAGAGCTTTCCAGTCACAAGGTATTCGGGAAGGAAGATGAAGAGGCGGAGAACAAGTGTTTATTAAGTGCCTACTACATGCCAGGCTCTGTGCCAAGCACTTCGACGAATATTATCTCATCTGATCCTCACAACAACCCTGGAGGTCAGCCCTATTACTGTCCTCATTTTACAGTAGAGGAAATGGAGACAGACAGAGTTAAGTGACTTGCTCTCAGAGTCACACAGTCAGTAATTATCTGAGGCTGGATTTGAACTCAGGCTGAGCGCTCTGTGCACTGTGATCTAGCTGTCCCTAGTGACATCAGGTTGAACCTGGCAGCCTCTAAGGTCCCTTCTGGCTCTCACTCTGTAATCCTATGCTTTCATCTTCCCAAATACCTTGTTAGATATAAGCCTCTGGCTATAGAAGCGTGCATTGGACTAAGCAATACCACTACTAGGTTTTTATCCCAAAGAGATTAAAAAAAAAAGGAAAAGGAAAAGGACCTATGAGTACAAAAGTATTTATAGCAGCTCTTTTTGTGGTGGCAAAGAATTGGAAATTGAGGGGATGGCCTCAGTTGGGGAACGGCTGAACAAGTTGTCCAGTTGTGTGTGGTAGTGGTTTGTCCTCCGTTCTCGAGGACCACGACATCGGGGAGGTGATGACATGACTGTACAAGGGCACCAGCCTCACTTTCTCCTCCAGAGCCATCTGGGTGCAGCGGTCAGATATTGATCAGGATGACTGGAGATGGCCCAGGATACAATGGGAGACCTTGGCCCTTTTACGCTAAGGTCTCTTCAGGTTCTCATTTTGAGTGAGGCAACACCCATTCAGTGAATGGGCCTCTATAAGAAGTGAGTCAAGGGCATAGGGGATAGAGCCCCGGCCCTGGAGTCAGGAGGACCTGAGTTCAAATCTGGCCTCAGACACATATAACACTAGCTGTGTGACTCTGGGCAAGCCACTTAACCCCAATTGCCACACGGAAAAAAAAAAAAGTCAAGAGATGGTCCCTTTATTAAAAAAAAACAAAAACAAAAAAATTAGGAGGGGAAGACCTTTAGGGTTGCTGGCATAAAGAGAAACAGCTTCTATTTACATTCACTCTGAGCCTGGAGGGCCCAAAAAATAGACATTAAGTGGTGCTTGGGCAGGGACCCGTTGTTGTCCAATCTATGAGCTCCGGAGTGAATTGGGTTTAAGTTTTGATCTTTGAGAGAGAGATCTAGCCAGTAAACCTCAAGTTAAGTAGGCAGCTTTTGGCCAACTAAATTTATCCTCCTTAGGGCAGAGAAACACCCTCAGGTAAGGTCATGATACCTGAGGAGAGGGGAGAGGAGGAGAGGAGGGGAGGGAGGGAGGAAAGGGGAGGGGAGGGAAGGGGAAGGGAGGACTTGGCCAGCTGGGTCGCTATTCAGGCAGCTCAGGACTACTTATAGGTTGTGGTTTGTCTTTCATTCTCCAAGAGGACCAGGATATCAGGGAGATGATGACATGACTTGCAATTGAATTTGATTTGAGTGAGGGAGGGCTGTACAAAGTAACCACCCTCACTTCCCAAGTTGTAGTGTATGAATGTAATGAAATAATACTATTGTGCTATAAGAAATGATGAGCAAGATGGTTTCAGAAAAACCTGAAAAGACTTACATGCACTGATGCAAAGTGAAATGACTAGAACCAGGAGAACATTGTACACAGTAACAGCAACATTGTTCACTGAAGAACTGTGAATGACTTAGCTCTTCTCAGGAAGACAACGATCTAAGACCATTCTGAAGGACTTAATGATGAAAAACACAGTGCCTGATGGAGTCTGAAGGCAGATTGAAGCACACTTTTTCTTTACGTTGTTTTTCTTTTTTTTTTTTGTCTGTGTTTTCTTTCACAGCAAGACTTACTTGGCAATATGTTCTGCATGACTGCACATGTATAACCTATGTTAAATTGCTTGCCTTCCTGATGCAGGGGGAGGGGAGGGAGGGAGGAAGAGAATTTGGAGCTCAAAATTTGGAAAAAAAAAAACCCAGCTTGCTAAAATTGTTTTTACATGTAATTGGGGGAAAATAAAATATTAAATTTTAAAAGTATATATAAGCCCGTGCACCCACATGACACAGAGGATCCAAGCTGTTCCATCTGAAGAAGCATCAAAGGATTTTATATGTTTAAGGCAGAGAAACTTAGAGCCTGGAATTAAGTTGAACAGTGCCCTCATCCTGTGGACTTTAAATAGCCTCTGTTTGCCCACCCTACTTGGGGCACAGGCCATAAGCAATCACAGATATAGACAAGTGAAGAAACCTCAGCTGGGGCAGACCTGTCATTTTCAGGGAGGACTCTCTGAGGCTTCTGAACAAGCTCAGTGCTGTTCTTTTGGCTCCGGCCATGGTTGCTTTTTAATTTTTTTTTTTTTAAATTTTACTGTTTCTTTCAGGCAGCTAGGTGGTATAGTGAATAGAATGCTGGGCTTGGAGCCAGAAAGACCTGAGTTCAAATATGATCTCAGATACTTACTATGTTTGTGATCCTGGGCAAATCACTTAACTCTGTTTGCCTCAGTTTCCTCATCTGTAAAATGAACCAGAGAAGGAAATGGCAAACCATTTCAGTACCTTTGCCAAGAAAACCCCAAAAGGGGTCATGAAGAGTCAGATACAACTGAAAAATGACTTAACAACTGTTCCTTTTACTTTTAATTCCCTATGGATCCTGTTAATAGTTATTGTAGAGTATTCAATACCAATTAGAGTTGGATGAGTGACCCTGGGCAAGTCCTTCCACCTTTAGGCCCAGGCAACTCTGTAAGATGATGGATTTCAGAATACTTACCAGTCAGCCTAAGTGGAAGGAACTTCCTCCACATAGGTTCCCAACAACAGAAGTTCCAGGTCTAGACCAAATCAAGCCAGAACTGTCAGCCCCTGGTTTTCTGTACTAAAATCACCCTTGGAAGCTGGGGAGTTCCACAGAGTAGGTCCTACAAACACTTTCTGTTTGAGTCTGGAAGGCAAGGAATGCCTTTATCCTCACCAACTGGACATTCTTACAACTGTGAGCACATGCCCTGTGGTCCGCACAGCTTCCCATGATGCTCAAACATCTCAGCCAGAGGAAGGCCCTTAGCTACAAGGTCCAATTACTTCTTGGTGCCTGAGCTTCCTCAGCTCAGACAGTCCTTAGGGGACACTGCTGGGGATTTCTCCTTTATCCCTCAGCCTTTGTAGAGGAAGGGACTTATCTGCCCTGTCCCAGCTGCCCCACCTTCCAAATCAGACCAGAGAGACCATATTCATTGATGCAGAAGGGAAGGTAATGGGTATCCAAGAAAATGACAAAGATGAATAGCCATGAATTCTGGCATTAAGTAGCCCTCCTCCCTCCCTTCCTTCCTCCTTCCCTCCCAACCCTCCCTCCCTCCCTCCCTCCCTCCCTCCTTCCTTCCTTCCTTCCTTCCATCATTGGCTTGCCCACCACTTGCAGAGTGCCTTCTTACCTGGGGAGGGAGGTTATTTTCCCCCATTTCTCAATACAGAAGCGACGGAGCCCGTTGCTTCCACGGAGAGCAGCGAAGCCCTCGTAGGGCACACTTGAGGTTCCAGTAACAAACTGAAGTAATCTTAGCCTTTGTTCATTGTTAAACCTCTCCACTGCTGCCCAGAACCACCGGATTACGATATGCCCATCATGGTAACCTGAAGTTGGGAGGAGAGGTGAAGACGGTCAGAGAGTGAGAGAGACAGAGAGATGGAGAGCAACATAGAGGGACATAGAGACATAGAGGAAGACAGACAGAGAAGGAGAGAGAAACAGAGATAGAGACAGAGAAAGGGGAGGGAGGAGAAAGAGAGAGAGAGAGAGAGAGAGAGAGAATCTCTGTGTTTGACACAGAACACACATAAATAAAGCCACATAGTCCCTTTAACTCTTTTTGCCTCCAAAAAAAAAAAGCCCTGATGCCCACCTTAGTATAGAGGTGACCCCAGGATGTAATACACTATGTCACTGGAACACAAACAACTCAGATGGGCTGTACTGAGCTAGCCACACTTCAAGGACTATGAACCTCTCTCTCCAATCCAGTCTAAGGTTCAACCTGCTAAGTCCTCATAAGATCACCACCAGCCCACTGGCCAGTAAGTGATGGTGCATCTGCCCATGGGTTTTGTCCAGTTATCCAGTGTGAGCAGGGATTTGTGGTGACCTCAAAGGCTTCAGAGAAGCTGTAAAAGTTTTCAACAGATAACAAATAAAGAACACTTTCTCTCCACAGTACGTGAATGAGGTGTGTGACTGTGCATGTCCCTTTGGAAAGGGGCAGCCTCTCCAAGGCACATTCTAGCTAGAAAATCAGGAGGCGAAAGGTCATGCATGGAATCCCAGGTAATTAGGACCATCTTTATAGAACTGGGAAGGGTGTTAGAAGTTATCATCAACATCAGCATTACTAGCATTTACATGGTGCTCTAAGGTTTTCAGAGTGCTTTACTGACATCTCATTCGGTCCTCATAACCATCCTGGGAGGTATGTGCTATTATTATTGTTATTATTATTATTCTCATTTTACAACTGAGGAAACTGAGGTAGATAGAATTTAAGTGACTTGCACAAGTTCATGTAGCAAGTAACTATTTGAAGCTGGATTTGAACTCAGGACTTCCTGACTCCAAGTCTAATGCTCTAGTCACTGTGGGCCTAGCTAACTATTCAGCCTAAACTCTTCATTTCCCAGATGAGGAAACCAGTCCAGAACTGGAAAGTTAGGGACCTGCCCAAAGGTCACACAAAGTAGTAATTGGCAGAGTCAGGATTTGAACATAGGTCCCAGACTGCCAGATTCCATGAGCCCAAGCAGCCTCTTAGGTCAGAGTTATTTAACTTCTTTGTACAGCTCATTGTGGGGGCCAGCCTGGGATGAGCTGGAAAGTGTTTAACAAAAAAGGGGAAAAATGCATTCATGACCTGCTCTTAGATTAGCCCCCTTTATTAACATTCCCTCCACCATTTTCTTGAGTCTAGACAATCAATCATGCCCTGGTGATGCCTAGGTGTAAATGCCAGACACTGATAATTTAATGATTGGCTCCAGCCAATGGTGGCCTGGTGGCAGCCCCAGCTGCCGGGTCACCCGGCTCCCCCATCACCTCGCTCCCTGGTCACCTGTCTCTCCAGTCACCCGGCGTCCCGGTCACCCGCCTCCCCGGTCGCCTTGCTCCCCGCCCGTCACCCCCTCCTCCGCCACCTACCCCCTCGGTACTCTGTGTTGTTGCGCCAGTCATTCAGGTCTATCTCTGCAGTGCCAGCGATGACCAGCTCCAGCTCCCTGGCATCAAAGACGGAGACAAGTCTTGAGTCCACAACCTGAAACACAAAGAGTCCGTCACATCGCCCAGAGCTCCGGAGCCTGTGGGAACCTGCCCCCTGCCGCTGCCCCCACCAGTGCCTTCTCTGGCATACACTGGATAGCTTGTATTAGCAGGGTGTTTACATGTGGGAGAATGGAAGCTTCTTGAGGGCAGGGCCATGTTTCTGCTCTCCTTGGTATCCTTAGTGCTTAGCCCAGTATCTGGCACACATTTGCTGACTGGCTGCCTTCCTGTGGCCAGCTGCCTTCTGGAAAAGCAGCTCGCTGGGGGCCCTGGAGCGCGTGCCTTGGGCTTCCTTAGCCTCCAGGCCCTGACTGAAAGTGGCAGTTCTGAAGTTCAGAAAGTGACCTCTGCCTTGGAGCCAGCCCCCTAAAAGCAGGCGGTCAGGCGCAGTGGGCTTTGCTTTTTCATTACAGTGGATATGTTGTGTTTATTCTGCATTGGAGTGAGCCGCTGATAGACCGTACAATCAGTTAGCTTTGCTGTCCTGGGAGAGACTCAACTGTGAGCAAAATGCATGTTGGCTTGGAACTTGGAAGAGACCATTTCAAATGGACCCAGCCGGCCGAGGCAGCCCCCGCTGCCCTTTGCCCACCCTGCTGGTGGAGGCCCCGGAACAGCCGGGGATGCTCAAGTCACCCCTCAGAAAAGCGTTCTCCACTCTCTGAAGCCGTCTGGCAGCCTGGCCTGAGGGCTCGCAGTGCTGGGGCTTGTGTGGGTGGGAGCTGGGAGGAATGTAACCTCTCTCCCACAAAGTAACCTTACTTTCCTTCATGTAGTTTCACTCCCGATGCCAGGGCAGCTGGGGATATGCTCCTGGAGACTCCGGGTGGAGAGAAAGTCGCGTGATTTCCATTCGAAACAAGGTTATACATTAGCTTATGCAGCTCCAGGAACAGTTCGCTTCAGCTCTGGTAGGAGTGAGCCAGGCCCTGGGAGGCTGTCCTGGGAACCTCCGTGGCTTAGAGAGTGAGCTCAGGATTCCAAGCATCTGTTTGTTATAAACAAACCTCAGGAATGTAACCAAGTCATTCCTGGGCTAGCGACTGTCTGGCTGCAAAGCTGCAGCATGGTGCAGGTGATTGGGGCCTCACTGGAGGGCAACAACATCACTCATTCCTTTGGTTCAAGTGAATTTGGAAAGTTATTTCCAGTATTCTATTTCATCAGGAATCACAAGCTGATTTGAGGGCACTTTCGGGCTAGTTTTGGCTCTACCTACCTCTTTGTAACACTGAAGACAAACCCTGTTTCCTGCCTCTCCTGCCTCGTGCTCAGTCCCTGAGTAATGCTGGGCACAAGCTGAATTTCATTTTTGGAGAAGTCCAAGTAAAACCACCTGGATGAAGGTCCAGATGGTCAAAGTCCTTCAAACCCCATTGTGGGCACCACATGGCATTGCTATCAAAGCACTAGGAATCACCTTCTCCTTGAGGTGCATTGTCTCTCACCAAAAACTCTTTTTCTGTTACGTGTAGCCATACATTGGAGACTTGCATCAGGCTCCACGCGCCGGACCAAGGTCATCCCTCAGGGAGCAGAGTTCTGGGGATTAGTCCTCTGGGAGCCAGAACCACCATCCTCCCACCAGTGGGCAGATGTGAATGGCACCCAATCCTCTGGGCAATAATGGCAGCTTTCAGTCCCCATTCGGGAAAAAATCCCAAAGGACAAAACCCAAATATTCAGAAAAGGATTTACAGGCACTTTGACCTGTCAAAATGCCATCTGTTTATTTATTTATTTATTTTTAAGGAGCAGCATTCTACAAGGGGAGGGCAGCTGAAACCCAGTAGGAACCAGTTAATTCCATATCTGTGCCTGGCACAGAACAAGTCTACAAAGAAACCAAACTGTGGCCCTCAAGAGTTTTCTCCGCCTTACACATCACTCATTTCCAGTCTGAGTTCAGAAGAATTTCACCTGGACAAGTTTTTCCAAGCAATCAGATGCCAGGGAGCTTCTTTCCCCACCAGCTTTGCCAATGTCACTTGCATAAGGAGATTCCCTTAGCAATGAGCAAACCTCATTCACTGGCCTTGAGGAGCAGGAGATCATGACTCCGGCAGCCACCAGCCTCCTGCCCCTCCACGCCGACATCTTGTTTTTCTTGTCTGCCAACAGGCAGGCGCGTTGGCAGTTCTTCTGGAATATGCAAACTGTCCTCTTTGCTTGTGTTCTTCTCTGGTTCATCTCTGGGAGCTGGATTCTCATCCTGCATGACTCCACAGAGCCCTCCCCCAACCAAGCACCTCATAGAAGGACATGGCCAGGCCTGGCAGAAAGATTCCCAGGACTGCTCCTTCAGTAAAGGAGGAGGACGAAGAGAAAGAGGAGGAAGGAGGATGGGGAGGAGGAAGGAGGATGGGGAGGAGGAAGAGAGAGAAAGAGGAGGAAGGAGGAGGAGAAGGGGGAGGAGGAGGAGGATGAAGAAGAGGAAGGAAGAAGGGCAGAAGGAGAAGGATGAGGGGTAGGATGAAGGAGTAGAAGGAAGAGGAAGAAAAAGAGGAGGAGGAGGAGAAAGAAGAAGCGAGCAGCTTACTTCATAGAAGCCACGGACGAGCGCCTCCGTCTGCTGCACAACGCCCCGCTCCACCCGCCACTTCACCATCCTCTCGATGTATTCCTTCTTGTTTTTTTCCGTCACCTGGGTATTCGCACCCCCAGATTTCAACTCTCTTTCTGTCACCTTCCAGGGAGAAAGAAAAGTAGGTTAAGGTTTCTTTCTTCTGTTCACCTCCCAGTTGGACGTGGGTTTCAAAAGTTTGCTTTTTTCTCCTCAGAAAAGATACAGAAAAGGGAAAGTGAGCAAAATGGCTCTAGGTTCTGCCCCAGGACAGTACTGAGCATCTTCCTTTTCTTTCCTGAAGGTAGGGAGCACCTGGTCATTAGAAAACAACATCCTGACCCTGGAGTTAGGAGGACCTGAGTTCAAATGTGACCTCAGAGACTTCCTAGCTGTGTGACCCTGGGCAAGTCACTTAACCCCAATTGCCTCAAAAAAAAAAAAAAGAAAGAAAGAACAAAAGAGAAAAACAACATCAAATGATGGGATCATAGATTTGGATCTAGAAAAGACCTTAGGAGCCACTAACTTTAACCTCCTCATTTTACAGATGAGGAAACTGATGTACAGAGAGTTTATTGTCCGAGGTCACTCAGATAAGAAAGAAGTGATTGAGTTGGGCTTTGAGCAGCCAAGGCCTCTGACTACAAAGCCAGGGAGTGTTCCAGGGGTGTCAGGTTTAGCGTCCTGGGGGATGCACCCCAGGGTCCATAAGAGTGAAGGAAGCTCTTAGTGAGGCCATTAGGAATGACATGAACGTGTTCAGGGCAGAAACCTTCCCAACTGCTGTGGAAATCAGGACCTTTTGCCATTGACATTTGGGTGTTGGGCTCAGTTTCAGGAGCTCCTGATTTACAATATTTTCTGTCATTGGTAACTAAAGAGAGTTTCTTAGCAGGGCTTCCCTGCTCCACCCTCCTTACCGAGCTGCTGAATGGTCACTCCCAAACCCCTGGCCCAAGGGCAGGAAATGCATATTTCAAATTATGGCTAACAATGAAAGTCTTTCTTTTAGGCTGAACAAACAGGAAATAACCTGAAGCCACATGACCGGGTTAATGTGACTTCATCTACTCCAGGGAGAGCCGGGTTAGCAAACTTTAAAGAACCCACTTTATAGAGGGATAGGTACTGTAGGTGGGCAGGGCTGGTAGCAGTGATGCCTGGGGAATTCTTTCTGTCTTTTCTTTAAGTGTGTGGCCTGACAGCCCAGTGAGTGCTCGGTTCATGTTCTCATTTTAAAAGAAAGTGTGTTGTTTGTTGGCCAGGAAAGAAAGGATTCTCCTTCCAGAAGGTGAAGCATGTGAAGATGTGGTCACTGAGATGCTGGAGTGGAAGGCAGGCCTTGTTGGATTAAAGCTGAATTCGTGTGATGGGACAGACCCGGATGTGACTCTGGTCAGGAGAGCAGTGCACAGCTCTAGCCCCTCGAGAGGAAGGAGAGAAAGCCCTGCTGGAGGGGGGTTGGGGTGGGCTGCTGCCAGCCGTCTAGACTGAGCAAGCCGGAGTGGCCAGGGATGAGGAGACAGGCTCCATCCTGGGCGCGAAGGAGGGTCTAGGAAAGGGAAGAGCTTTGCAAAGCCATCATGCTGATCCTTGCGTTAACATCGGAGGGCAGGGCCTCACTTGGGCAGAGGGCGCTTTGCTCCTCTCTTCTGGAAGACCAGAACAGCCCATGGCACTGCCTCCTCTGCCCCTGGCTCTCCAGCCAAGACACTGACCTGCCCAAAAACCTCTTCGTTCACGGTGAAGGTGAGGTCCAAGATGTCCGTAATGTTGTTGTCCTTCATCCACTGCAGGCTTTGGTGGAACTCCTCATCCAGGTACTCCAGGTCGCTCAGGTCACAGGGCCTGCAGGGAGGGGTCAGAAGGAGAGAGGCCAGGAGTTCCAGGCTGCAGCCACAGGCATGGCCGACGTGTGTGAGCCTACCCTCGGAAACCCTTGGCTGGGCACCGGCTGCTTTTGGTTCCTTCTAAATCTCCAGTATCATAGATCGTTGGAGCACAGGACGTGGACAGGGGCTGGCCCAGACATTTCAGGGGTGCGGGGAAATCCCGGGGGAGGAAAGCCCCTCTACTCATACAGGTTGGCACCTTCACTGCAATGTACATAGAAGCCCTTCATAATAGCATATTTATTATCATCCCTTTAGAGATGAGGAAACTGAGGCCCAGAATGATTAAGTGACCTGCTCAACATGACTCAGGGAGAGACAGAGCTGGGATTTGAACTCAGGATCTCTGATCATTAGCCTGGATGCTCCTGAGGGCAGGGGTCAGTTTTTTGCCTTTCTTTGTATCCTCAGTGTTTGGCACAGTGCCTGGCACATGGTCAGTACTTAATAAATGCGTGTTTGGCTTGACTTGTTCCAACTCTGACTCCAAATCCTCTGCTCCGTGTTAAAGAGCATAATAACCAATGGGAAGAATTTAGCCCAGAAAACCCAAACACGGCGAAAGGAGGAGACGAGCGCCGTCCCTGGACAGTGGAGGGGAAGAGCAGCGTCGCCCTGGCCACAGACTCTCAACCTCAAGCCTCTGTGGGTGACAGCTTGTCCTTTCTGGCTGACAGCCCCCAAGCGTTTTGACTACAGTAATGGTTACAGGGACCAGGGTGGCAAGCTGAGGGTGAGTGGGAGGGTTCTGGACCCACCCAGACTTCAGAAAGCAAGGGCCCCGCCGTCTGTCTCCTGCGGGGGATGGGGTGCCAGGAGAAGACCACAGAATCACACTCACAGCCGGAGCAGGGCCTTGTAGAAGGGCCTCGTGAAGAAGGCGTCCAGGAGGTACTGGTGGATGAGGGCCAGGCCCAGGATGCGGCCACTGAAGCGAAACCTGTGGGGCACAGAACGCAGGAAATGTGAGCAGCTGCTGACTCTCACTGGGGATGGCGGGTGGGTCTGATCTCCCCCTCGCTTCCCTTTTCCTTCTCTCTTTTCTGCAACGTTCTGGATTTGCTGGTTTGGGGCAGAAGCTCAGGCAGCTTCTCATCATCATCACCGACAAATGCTTACTATGCGCAACACGCTTTATTATTACTGTTCTTGTCTCATCATTGTTAGCTCCCATATCATGCTTAACTTCTCCACGTGACCATGACCTCATCTAGGGCGCCCCTCTGTTAATCTCTTTGTAGCCCCACTGCTTGGCAGAGGGCTTTCCGTATCATTCCATCACAGCATCGTAGATTCGGAGTGGGCAGAGCACTTAGAGGTCATCCAGACCCCCATTGTACAGGTGAGGAAACCGGCACAAGAGGGGTTAAATCTCCTGCTCCACGTCCCACAGATGGTGAGTGTCTGAGGCGGGTTTGAACCCACCTCTCCCTGGCCAGTGGGTTCGTCTACCATGTCGGCTACAGAGCACAGAGTCCACCTGCTGGCTGCCATCCTCATTCTACCTTAGCCATGCACGGGGATGGTCGCACGCCAATCTTGCTGTTACCCACTTCCCCATTAGAAACGAGGACATCCTCTTCTCTGACCATAACCTCCTCTTATTCGTCTCTGCCCATGCCTCTCCCTCACTCTCCCATCCCCGCCAACTTGTTCTTTGCCCCCATGAAGACTTGCATTCCACTTACCTATCAATACCCCTTGGGCCATTCCCCTGCCCTGACTTCCCACTCCTGTCTCCACCTTAACCCAAGAGTTAGCCATTTGAATTCCACAATGATCCTGTCTCTGATCTTCTAGAGATAAAACCTCAGCCCTGGACTACTCTCCTCATCCCCCTCCTCCACTCCTAATCATGAGCTGCTGCTTGAAGCTGGAGGGGCTCATGTTGCCTGGCCCCACTGCAGCAGGGCAGTCCTTGTAATCTTCCCTCATTAATTCCCCATCTCACTCGTCACAGAAGCCTTTCCAAATATCCTCTTCCTTCCAGAAATGAATCCTCCATCTTGCCTCTTATTTTATTGGGAAAAAAACGAGGTCATTCCATGAACTCCCTCCTCATCTATCCTCTTCATCTCAAAACCTCTTGATATTATGAGTCACTCTCTTCCTTTCCCCCAGACTTTGGCAAAGAGCCAGCCATCCTTCTTCTTGCCAAAGGCCCTTTATCCCATCCCCCTCCTCAATGGCCTTCTTTTCCCATTCTCAAATCTATAAGATCTATAAGATCCTTACTTACTGGTTCTGAGCATGCCCCAGCCTTTTCATTGCTGGATCTAAGAGGGGAGCCCTAATGAGACTTCCACAAAAGCTGAAGGTCTCAGAGATGCCATAAGATGATACAGTGAAAGGTCTTCAGATGGAAAAAGGGGGAGGCTGGAATACTTAAACTGCGAATGAAGAATACAATGACAAAGACTATGTCTCCAGGGGACAGACTTCATTTACACCTTTTCATGGGTGGTAGAGAGGACTGAGCCAAAACTAAACAACCTAAGGAACATGGGCTGAGTGCTAGGGACTGCTTGAGTAAGGAAGAATTTGCCAAAAAGTCGAAGGGTCTGCTGACCTCTCTGAACAGAGCCCAGGAGCCCCCGGCCTAGCCTGTGGCTGGAGGTAGGAAAGGACTGTAGCTGCCCATTGAAGAGTGAGTCCAGACCATTTGGTAGGGATGCCATCCTGCAAAGTCCAGTGCTCAAGTTACCTGCCTGGGCTGGGCAAGAGAGCCTGGTGAGGAGCCAGAAGAGGCACTGGGTGACTTACTTGACCCAGCCCATCTGCAGATTGGCTCATCTTGTAAAGCCACTGCACACTAAGCTACAAAGTCCAAAGTCTTAAAGCTCAAGTCCAACCATGCTGCCCCCTACTCAATTAACTCCAGTGGAGACTTGGGAGACTGGGCACTTGCTGGTACTTGCCTTAAATCTCTCCCCACTCCAACCCATCCTTCATTCACCACCAAAGTGTTTTCCCTAAAGGGGGCAGGTCCAACCATGACAGCTGTCACGACAGACTCTGTGACCCCGTTGGGGTTTTCTTGGCAAAGATACTGGAGTGGTTTACCATTTCTTTCTCCCGCTCATTTTACAGTGAGGAAACTGAGGTAAACAGGCATAAGGGATTTACCCAGGGTCACACAGCTAGTAAGTGTCTGAGGATTTGAACTCATGAAGGTGAGCCTGCCTGACTCCAGGCCCAGCACTTTATCTGCTGCATCGGCTAGCTGCTTCTGTTGCTTATGTCCAGTTTACATCCTGAACCATAGCTGTCTGCATATTGTCTCTGCCATTAGACCGAGGTCAGGGACTGTGGTTTTGCCTTTCTCTGTATCCCCTGGGCTTAGCACAGTGCCTGGCACATAGTAGGCACTTTACAAATACTTACTGAGCGACTGAACAGCAGAGCAGCTTCCTGAGGACCCTCTGATACAGAAAGGACATTGAGACCCTGTGGGATCTGACTTGGGAATTGTCTTGGTCACACGTGTCCTCTCCAGATGGGCCTTCCTACCACGGTCCTTGAGTTTGTGCCCCTTCTCTCCCCTTTCTGGGCTCCTGATGTGTTTCTGGAAGCGTGTCATTGTCCTAGCTCCGTCATTTGAGTAAATGCTTTTGCTAAAGCACTGAGTTGCTCAGTCGACTGATTGAGGGCAGGCACACTGATAGGGGCTCTGAGGATAGCCACCCAGAAAGTTACCGCTAGAACAGTTACGGCTCTGGGGACCCAATCTACGTAGATAATGCGAGCTTTATCAGTGACTCTGAGCATGGCATTACATTAGCAAACTTTAGCTATCCCTACCATCCTTTCAAGATGTCGTCCCATAGCTCTCCTCCCTTTCTCTCCCTTCCTCGTTTCTCACGCCTGCTTCTGCAATCCTGTACCTGATCTCATCCTTCAATTGAAACTACTCTCTCTGCCTTGGGCACTTATTAGCTGTGTGACCCTGGACAAGTCACTTACCCCTGTTTGCCTCAGTTTCCTCACCTGTAAAATGAGCTGGAGAAGGAAAAGGCAAACTGCTCCAGTATCTTTGCCAAGAAAGCCCCAAATGGGGTCATGAAGAGTTGGACACAACTGAAAATGACTGAACAATGACTCTCCCATTAGATTGTAAGCTCCTTGAAGGCAGGGACTGTCCTTTGCCTCTTTCTCTCTCCCCAGCACTCAGGACAGTGTCTGGCACATAGTAGGCGCTTAATGCTTATTGAATTGAGTCGAATTGGAAGGGTCAGTGGCTCTCTATTTGCTAGCCTAGGCTCTAGCTTTCTCATCGGCACAATGATGGCCAACCCCTTCATGCGCTAGGCCAAGGTGCCTTACAGGTAGGAAGCATCTCAGGAGGAGCTTAACGGAGGTCCTCCGACCTCTCGGCCCAGGCTTGTTCTAGTGCACCGTACTGCTTCCCTGTCAGGGGCCTCAGAGGAAGCTGTCCCAGAAGGCAGAGATGAGGAGTAGGGCATGGGGGCCACCAGCCTGTGTGAGTGAGCAGAGGACGGGTACGAACCAGAGAGTGGCCTGGAGAGTCCTGAGAAAGAAGCTCCCTGCCCACAGTAAATGCTGAAAAGGGTCCGTTGGATCAGAACTTAAAAGCCTTCCTGGTAGCAACACCCTCCAGGGCCAGAGCAGGGGATGCCAAGTTTCTCCAATTGCAGATAAAACTCGGGGAGCTCCTGGGACCCCTCCCCCATCTCCTTGGAGAGAAAGGACGGGCCGGCTTTGGAATGCAGATCACTGCTGCTGTTGCTTCGGTTGCTGTTGCTGGCTCTGTCCCAGTGCCAGACAAATCACAGGCTGGAGCCTCTGATTGCTCCTGATTGCCTGTCTTCCCTAGCAGTCTACCCGACGCTCTTTGCATGGAGCGCAGACAGCCCCAGCTCCTCCAGCCTTAGGTGGCTGATCCCATCGCTGGTGGCCAGACATCTGAGCCCGCTCTGCTCTGGACTTTATCTCAAGCCCATCTGGCTTGCTTGTATTTCTGTAGGATTACTAAGGCATTTCTACCCAGTCGACAATGGAGGTCATCTCCATCTGAGTTCCTGAGGCCTTTGGCCACAAAGGGTCAAATCCCAGGCTCTCAGAGTTGGAAGGGGGCTCAGAAGTCATGTCCTCCTACTTGCCCCCCACCGCCAACTGTCTCTACCACATCCCTTCTCTTTCTCCTGAAACCTCTCTAAGCGCCAGAGAATCAATCAATCAATCAATACTAATTAATTAATTAACAAAGCGGCAGAAGCTTAATTAAGGCAGACTGTGCAGATGGGTTTTAAAGAAGATTTCCTGGGTCCATTTTAACCAAACAGAGACAACTTGCAGGACAGAGATTCTTTACAGCCTCAGAGGATGCACGTCTGATCTTTTCTCCTCGAGGGGCACAGGACAGAGGATGCCTCCATTCAGGCTTCTCCCTGCCCTGTGACTCTCTGGAGTTTCCCTGGGAGTGAATGATGATGGCCAGATCAGCCAACTGCTAGGACAGATCTGTTTATGAAAAGTCCGCTATTCATGAACAAAGTTAACATCGGCTGTGTTTTGGGTGTGGCACAATCATCACCAGTTTCATTACCATCAGGAACGCTGAGACTCTGCAGAGTTGATATGGTCAGAGAAATAGATCCATCGGGAAAGGACCTTTGAGGTCAATGAGTCCCCTGTCCTCGTTTTACAGATGGGGAGACTGAGGCCCTGGGTGGGGGCTGGTATTTGCCTAAAGTCACGTAGGTAGGAAGTAACAGCGGTTGGCCCTTAGATGGCAGATTCAGTCATTCACACAGAGAGCTATGGGAGTGGCAGCCATGCCCAGGCCTCTCAGCTGAGGCTGAGGGTGTCCTGCCTCGGGTCATCTGCCAAGGCTTTCCTCGGGTGCCTCACTGTGGCATGGGGTGACTCCAAGTTCTCCATGGCCACAGGAATGGGGCACAAGCTTTGACAGGGCTGACCAAATAATAGCCTTTAGGCAAATGCCCAGCAACGGGCCGGGGCAAGGCTGGGGCCCAGGCTGAGCCCAGACCTTCCCATCACCAGGAAGTCGGCCACCAGGTAATGAATTATTTTAGCTTCAGCAACTCGACTGTCTGCAAAAATGTGTGTGTGGGGTGGTGATCTGCATGGGTGGAAGGATCACACACACCAGGGAAGTCCTGGGTCTTTGGATTATTAAACTATTCTAGGGATTCTCAGGGGAAAATAATGCCCCAACAGACAGGCCTGTTCTTTTTATAGATGGCTGTGTAATACAATGAATGCCGCACTCGACTCAAAAGTGAGGCAGACCTCAGTTCTAATCTGACCTCTGTACCATGTGACACATGTCACTGCCCCTCTCTGGGCCTCAGTTTCCCCATCTGTAAAATGAATACATCAGACTAGATGGCCTCTAGGTTCCCTTCCAGTTCTGGATGACCGACCTGATGCTCTTTCTCTTGACCTAAAAATGATCACTGGGTATGTGTGAGGGGACAGCCGACTTTCCTCTGCTGTGATTCCAACTACGAGACTTGTAGGTGTAGTGGGATGAAAAACTTGGAGGGATGGCAACATCTTGCGTCAGTGGGGAGGGATGCCCAGGCTTTGGGCAAGTCCAGCCTCTCTGTTCCATCTTCCATCCACTACAAGGTGCTATTGACCCTGGAGATTGGTGCCTACCTCACAACGAAGGAAGAGAGTCAGGTAAGGACAATGAGGCTTCAAAGAGGAAAAGCCCAGTGTAACCGCTGAGACCTCTCCTAACTCCGATTGTGTACAAATAACAAGCCTCCCCAGCCCAGGCATTGGGACACACGGACCACTCAGAAGCCTCTGGTCCAATGGGTTGTCCCAGATAGCTTGAGTTTGCTTCTCTTCTGTACGGCTGCTTTCTTGGAATCTTGGAATCGCAGAGTGGTATGGAGACATCTAATGTGCCCCAACCTGGAGCAGGAATTGCTTCCCCGGCACGCCTCGGGGTGGGCATCTAGCCATGCCTGAAGACCTCTTGGGATGGGGAATGCGAGACTCCCTGGGGACAGCTCTTTGTCCTGACCTCAGACCCAAGTCCGCCTCTCTGTCATGTCCCCTGTTGCGCCTGGCTCTGCTTTGGGCTTCTTGTCTCGGGTCTGTTTTGTATTCCCAAGCATGGAAAAGCCTCATAAGAGGATGTGAAACAAACATATCCCTGTTCCAGGTGGGACCCATCTAGCCCAGGTACCATCAACACTTCCTTTGTCCTGGTGGTGGCCAGCTGGAGGCTTCCAGGGTCTGCTTTTCTTAGGGACAGCAAATCACCTGAATGCTTGAGCTGAGGGGCCCTGTCTGCCTGGACTGAGATGCCCCGTCCACCTGGTCTGAGGACCTTTCCTCAGTTTCTATGTCAGACTAGACAAGCTTCTTCCGGTACTAAATTCAAGGGTCCCACGATGATGTCAGCCCGAGTCACTGAAGTTCCCCAGGTCTCTGTTTAATCATCCATACAATGAGAGGGCTGGACAAGCTTATCCCGGAGGGGACTTCTAGCTCTCCGATCTCAGGAGTTTATAGTCTTTTGGGGGTGGGAGAGGGGAGGAGTGAAGAGGATGTAAAGAACAGGGGGGCTGCTCCCTGTTCTAGTCCTAAAATGTTCAAGTGGTACTTCCCAGGAGACAGGCAGTGTTGCTATGGAGATAGAGATGTCAGAATCCTGAAAGCACGGTAGTCTCAGCACCTGCTAATGTCTCCTGGGAGCAGCAAGGTGCAGGTCACTCTCTCACTGGTTCATCCTCCTTGCTTTCCTCCCTCCCCCTGACTCTGACACAGAGGTGAGGAAGAAGACTAAATTCACAATCCTCCTCTATTACCTCTCTGCAAGCCGGCTTCCGGCCTCATCGTTCAACTGAGACGTTGCTCCAAAGTTACCTTCTTCCTGACTTCTGCAGCATTTGACCCTGTCAGTCATCCTCTCAGAGATTTTGTGAACCTGCTCTCTCCTGGTTCTCCTCCTACGTGTCTGGCCACTCCTTCTCAGTATGCTCCCCTGAGTCAGCATCCTTGTCACGTTCCCTAACGGTGGGGGCCCCCAGGTTCTGCCCTGGACCTTCTTCTATTTTCTCTCTAGACTCCTTCACATCGGCTCCCATGTGTTTAATTGTAATCTCCATGCAGATGCCTCCCAGATCTCCATGGCCAGCCCTAGTCTCTCTGCTGAGCTTCAGGCTTTCATCACCAGATGCCTCTTGGACACTCCCTCCTGGATGTCCGGAGGCATCTTAACCAAACGTCCAAAAGAGAACTTTCCTCCGAAACATCCCCCCTTACTACAAGGATTCTGCCATCACCTCTGTTGCCCAGGTTGGCAACTTTGGCATCACCCTAGGCTCTTAACTGTCCCTTCACTCCACATATCTGCCCAGTTGCCAAATCTTATCAGTTTTATCTCTGCAACAGCTCTCACATGCATCCTTTCTGCCCACGCCCCCGGGCCCTCAGCCCCCAAACCCAGGCTGCCATCCCCTCTCAAGCAATGCTCTTCTTCCTCCCCTCAGCCTCTGAATCCCCAGTCTCCTTCAAGGGTCAGCTCAAGTGGGGCACGTGACCTTTCCTGACACGGACGGTGCCTCCTCTCCCCCTTGCCCCAGCAGTGTCTGCTCTGCATGGGCCATACATATGACTCATGTAGATATATACATGCAGCACAGAGAGGTACATGTGTGTGTGTATACCCATAAGTTTACACACACGTTCACATGTATGCTATCTCCTCCCTTTCATTAGAACGCAGGCTTCTCAAGGGAAGCTACTCGTTCATCTGGTCTGCCTTCACATCCCCAGTGGCACCAAGCGCAGCGTCTAACACACAGAAGGGGCTTCCTAAGCGCTCACTGACTGACCCCAGACTTCAGCGCGTCCAGGAAGTGTGCAGGAAAGCCGGCCAGTTAACAGAGGGCACCCCGGCAAAGGTCATGTCAGAGCGTCGGAGCTGGAAAAGCCCTAGTTCTCAGCTCAGTGGATGAGGAAGGGGAGGCACCGAGAAGCAAAGAGTCTTGTGGGACGTCACCAAGGCCAAGAGGAGCAGAGTTGGGATTCGGTCCCATGTCCTCTGGCTCCAAATGCAGCCCTCTTCTTGAGGGAACAGAGTTCCTTGTTTGCATCCCTTTCATGTTGGAAGTTCACTGTTTAGTGGGGCTCCATCTTTTCTTGTTCTTTTTGAAATGAAAAACAAAAACAAAAACAAAACCCACTCTATTAATGATCTGCTCACTGCACCGAAGTCACTTTCCAATGCTCTTTCTCCCCCACAGAACCTTCCCTATAACAAAGAAAGCCAATTGAGCCAATTCAGCCAACCCTAGAACCACATGAGGCATGTAGAGTATTCTGAGCCTCTATGGGGGGGGGGGTTGTAGACGGGGTATGTAGATATATGACCAGGCCTCCGGAACCAGGACTATAGCTCCAGAACATTTGTTCTGCTGACGTCACTGGGGAGTGAGAATCTCAGAACACCTCAGGCTCCAAGTGTGGGCACCTCAGAAGGCTAAGGGGGAACATGGCAGATCCAAGCACAGTGCAGGCCCTTCTCAATAATGATCTGGGTTCAAGGCATGATAGAAGGAAGAAAACCAGAGAAGTATGACCCGAAAACAGGGTAGGATGGTAATACAGCAGCAGATGTAACAGAACGACAGCCAAAGTGCCCCATGGGTACCTCAAAAACACACAAGAACCCAAGAGGAGTCCAATATCGAATGGCTCCTCTGGGAGGGATCTGTGGAAATACGTGGACAAGGGGCCTACAAGCAGTGAGGTTTAGTCAATAGAACGCTGGATGTAGAATCAGAAAGACCTGGGTTCACATCCTGTTCCAGGCACTTACTAGCTGTGTGACCATGGGTAAGATGCCCATCTCTCTGGGCCTCAGTTTTCCCATCTGTAAAATTAAGGGGTTTCACTCAATGACCTTACACTATTCCATGATCCTATGATCCCACGATTGGTGCCAGTGGGGGAACTGTCCGTATTAATGAGATCATGGGCCCACTGAGGTTGAAGCACACACTCATACACACACACCCACATGCATACTCACAACATGCACCCAGACGCTAGTAAGTGAAAACCAAACATGGCACCCACTGGAAGATTCTAAGGAATCTCCTAAATGTCAAGCATTTGCATTCTTCTTGTCTCCCTTGGCCTGAGTGATTGCTTTGGTATGTTCAGCCAGGATGGGGAAAGCCTGCTATAAAGATCCATGAAACGGCAGTCCTCAAGGAAGTAGAAGAAGACCGGGGCTTGAAGGGAAAGTAGGAATTTCTTAGATTCCTGACGAGTCTTTCCCAGATTTGGCACTGTCCTCAGTAGAACAGGTGAAAATAGGCTGTAGGCACTGTGAGTCATTGGTTCAGGTCTTTTTGTGAAGCTTATGATATTCTAGAAGCCCCACTTACTAAGGGTGGCATGACATTCCACTGGGAAAAGACCATTTTCATTTTAGGAAGACATACAGTCCAACAATGAAATGTCCTGTCCGTAGGACCCAATGGTCTTTTGCAATGGAATGTCATGGCACCGTTAGTAAGGCATGAGAAAAACATCTTCACTGATGCTGATGTTGTCATGAATTAATCCCTCTTTCTCACCCATCTTTGAAATAGGAAGGCAGCAGGTGGCACTGTCTAAATATATCAGATGAGGAAACTGAGGCACAGAGCAGCAAGTTGACATGTTTAATAGTCTATCAAGCTAGTCACGGAACCACAGAATCTCAGAATTGTGGGAAATCTCATTGACCTTCAGTTCCAACCCATACCCCAACAAGATTCCTCTCTGCCTCATCCTCCGGCCTTCAGCTGAAGATCTCTGAGGAGAAGGAGCCCACCAGGGATCAGGCACTCCAGTGATTAAGAAGTTTTTCCTTAAATCCAAATCCCCACCTCTCCTTCTTTGAAAGTTCCACTTATCACTCCTGATTCTGCCCTCTGGGGCCAAGCTTAACAAGCTCATCTTTTCATCCTTCAAATGCCCCAAGGCCACCACCAGGTCTCGGGAAAGTCTCCTTTTCTTCAGGCCAAACCCTACTCTAGGTCTCCCACATTGTATGATTTCCCATGAGACTGAAGTTTAAAAAGTCTCAGAGTCCCACAGGGTTAATGTCTTATCAATGTCTTGTCAATGGATAAGCTCCCAATTTAGGAGAATAAATCATGACCTTGAGTAACTTTGAGAGGCAACCTGGTGGAGTTCAGTCAAGCTCAGGAATCTGCACTGAACGATCCCTGCAGGCTGCCTACTGACTTAGTCTTAAAATGTAATGTTGTCTAGGCTTTATTGTAGCTGGTATTTATTTTTGTTAAATATTTCCCAATTATATTTTAATCTGCTTATGCCACCTTCAGGAGTGTTGTGGCCCAGATGTGGCCCAGAGTCAACAGAGCACAGGATTTTGAGTCAAGAAGAGCTGAGTTCCAATCCCCCCTCAGACACTTGCTAGACATGTGACTGACCTGGCGGAAATTCTCTGAGTCTCAGTTTCCTCATTTGTAACCAAACTCTATGGTCGTTAAGGTCCCTTCCAGCTCCCCATCTATGGTCCCAGACACTCCTAAAGCTTCTGTTGTTCAGCGTGGAAATTCCCTCTGATGGGCCAGAAGACAACATTCACGCCATCCCTTGAGTACAGCCCTCCAGCGAACAGGCTGACCCTGCCTGCTGGCCAGCAGCCAGGATGCTCTGACAAGCTTACATTCCAGCCATGCTTGACTCACTACATTCTTGGTATTTTCCCTCTGACAAAGTTCTCTTTGCCTTCCCCACCCACCACCTCAAGGCCCTTGCTCATCTCTGCCCCTGAGCCACTGTCCTGGAAAACTGACCAAGGTGGTTGGCACATGCTTCCCCCTAATGGCAGCAGGGGCCCCTCCCAGTTCCCATCCTAAAGGTTCTGCGCGTCCCTCCGCTCCTACCCAGGGTACCCCATGAGATAAGCCTCCTGGTGTGCGCCTGGGCTTGGCCCTCCCTGGCAGGATACCTCGTTTCAGCCTCTGCCTTCACCTGTTGCCTGTCCTTCTCTCCCTCCTCAGTGACACAGAGGGCAGGATAACTGTCACCTACATCATGAGGAGGAGGGCTTCGTGCATTCACCCACATGTCCGGAACCGTCTTCCCACAAGTCTGGACGAGACCTCAGCAGTGATCTTGGCTGACCCTCAAACCCATTTTACAGATGAGGATGCAGAGGTTCCTTAACAGGGAGTTAGGACGCAAATCAAGGGCCACAGACTCCAAGGCCAGAATTCTTTCCTCTCCTAGACCTTGCGATCTCTCCCAGCAAACTCAGCAGTGGGCACCGTGAGAGGGAGCCCTGAAGCAGCCTGGACCCAAGGTAGGGACAACTGGATTCAGTATTTCCTTAGACATTCACTAGCTGTATGACCCTGGGCAAGTCACTTAATTTCTAAGTCTCAGTTACCTTACCTGTAAAATGGGGATAACAGCAACAGCTACTTCAGGGTTGTGGTGAGGCACAAATGAGATATTTGTACCATATCAGTGTATATGCGTGCGTGCTCACACACACACACACACACACATATAGTGCTTTGCAAAACCTAATGCACTCCATAAATGTAAGCGTCTTTGAGGACTGTGTTATCATTCCCATTTTGCAGATGAGGAAACTGAGGCTCAGAAAGGCTCATCAGTTCGTCCGCATACACAGAACGGTACATGCAGACAAACAGAATGAAAGCCCTTTCAAGGCAGCTACTACCTCATTTTTGTCTTTGTCTCTCTAGGATCCAGCCCAGGGCCTGGCACAGCTTAGCAAGTGCCAAAGGTGAGATCTGAACCCAGGACTCTCATGCCTAGAATTCATGCCACTGTAATACTCGGCCTCCCACGCAGAATTCTTGGCCATTATGTTAGTAAATGCCTCTTTCACTCTTTGGGGACAACACCTAACACTCCGAACAGAATACCCGTATTCCCTCCTCTTCATTTGAAATGGTCGGAAGAATCGCTGGTCTAGTTCCTCAGGGTCCCGACGCAGCTAATTCAGCCAAGCTGGGAGGATGCCCTTCAGACCACCCCAAAGCCCAGCCACGCGGCTCTGGCTTCTCAGAGGCAGCTTCTGCTCAGTGTGCTGGGGTCTGGGGGGTCTGTGGGGACTGCGGGGGCTGTTTCTCCCCTTCCCATTCTGTCTTGGGGCCAAGCAGAACGGGTTGGATCTCCCTTCACACGGCAGCCCATCCCAGTGCTTTGACAGCTAGCCTGCCCCGCTGACCCCGCTGACCCCGCTGACTTTGCTCGTCTTCTGAGCCTTTGGAAGGCCTGCTCATCTCGTGACTTTGGCACCCCTCCTCCTGCACCCTCCATAATGTTAGCCAAGAGGCCCCCTCACAATTATCTCACTGGTGTCTCCCTCCCCCCTATCCCTACCCAAATGACACGTAGACACAAAGGGGCAGCAAGAGGGAGACTGTACCATTCAAGGTGATTTTCCACAAAGGCGGACATGGGGCTGATCTGGACTGTATATGTGTCATTAGCGGAATACTCGAAGAGGCCGTAATATGGGTTGAAGAGCTCCTGAGACAGAAGGAAGAAGAACTCTCGCGAGGGTCCGCTGTAGTCTAGGCTGGAACAGAAGAAGAAGCAGGCTCATTCCCATGGCTCACCCTGGAAGCCATGCTTCTCAGGGTCTCGGGTGTTCTATCACTTTTGTTTTTCCTGATTTCTTAAAGCAGAAAACATGGCCACCGTAGCCTTGGCCTCTGAGTCTGGAGGGGGTGGATTCACACTTAGCATCCCATGGAGGGCCCTAGCAGTGGGGAGATTCACCTACACTGGATGGGGAGAGGAGAAGGAGGCTCCCCCACCTTGACATTCACTCTTTCAGAGCCTGAAGGTGCCAAAGAGGACCCTGGGAATTTGAAAGAACACATCCTCCAAAAACATCCATGGTTTCCTCAGAGTGGGCAGTCCTTCCCCCGATGGAGATGGCAGCCTGGCGTCTTAGCACCTGATAGCCAACCTCCTTGTGATGAGCCTGGCTGGTCCTTGACCAACAGACACGTAGCCCGTATGTGACATGGCGCCTTTTCAGCTGGGTGGGGCCCACCTGAGCTTGGGTGCCCCTGGTTTTAACCATGAAGAGCTCCTAATTCCCATATGCTAAACAAACAAACGCCCCGAGTTGGGGCAAAGCCTCAGAGCCGCCCTGACCTGCTCCCACCTTGACTGCCTGTTGTCCTCAGGGTCCCCGGGCCCTGTTCTGCCCCCATGCTGGGTTCAGGACCAATGGCTAGCAGCGTACCCCTCCTCCCCAACAAACGTGATGTAGAGCTTGTTCCGCTGGAGTTCTTTACGGGAATAGGCCATCACTTGGTTGAAGGTTCCTTCTAGCAAGTGGTCTCGCCGTATAATGAGCCTGGAAAGACACAGAAGCAGCTGGTGGACGAGCCTTTGGAAGGCAGGCTGTCACTCAGAGGACATCCAGGCTTACATGCTCACTATCCTCCCTCCTCCCTCGAGTCAAGTCAATCAGCATTCATTAGGTGCTTACCGTGTGCCCTCTCCTGCATTTATTAGGTGCTTACTGTGTACCCACTCCCACCTTCCTGCCTCCTTTTAGTGTATTGTCTCCCCACAATGGATTGGGAGCTCTTTGAGGGCAGGGACTGTCTTTTTCTTATTTCTATCCTGAGCACTTAGCACAGTGCTCAGCATATAGTAGGCACTTCATAAATATTTACTGAATTGAAAATTGAATTATTTGTGAGGTCCGCAGGGCTGCCGCTGGATGCAGGTGGCAGGCCCTTGGACACTCACTTTATTTTCCCCGGACCCTGCCCAAATCCTTTGGCTTCAAGTTTTCGGTAAAAATTTCTGAGCTTGGCTTCAAAGTCTCTCCTGTAGGGTGAGGGAGCTCTCACGCTGGCTCTCTGCAAGCCTATGGGAGAAAAACAGAGGGTCTTTAAGATATATTTTTAAGGGAAGAAGTCTTTAAAATGTTATTTAGGCATTTTTTTTGACCATAGTCATTCCCCATAGAACCCTTCTGTCTAGCAAAGAACACCAGTTCAGCCAAGCCAAGTGAAACAGGGACTCCATTTGCCATCGTGGACGTCATTCCACACCTGTTGTCCTCACCTCTCTGCAGAGAGGAGGGCAGTTCTGTCATTGGCAGAGGGGGATTGGGAGGAGGTGCGAATTTCAGTTGGACCATGAAAGTTGTTTTAAAGTATGTGGAGGCTTGCCTTACAATCAAGTCATTTGTCTCATTGGACCCAGAGGGTCCAGATTCATAAGAGGCAGATTTCACAAAGAGGCACATTTAGGCTTCATGGTGAGAAAACTCCCCAACCATTAGAATTATCCAGTATTGGAATAGGCTGCCTGGGAAGGTGGTAGGTTCCCCCTCCTGGGAGGTCTTTGGTTAGAGGCTGGAAGACCATAGATAGGATATGTAGTAGTGGGGCCTTCTTTGGGGTATGTATTGGACTAAAAGCCTCGTGGGGTTCCTCCCATCTCTGAAATCCTGTGATTCTGTGACTCTTTTCATTATATGTGATAAGCACAGGCTGATTTACCAACATGAGTCACCCACAGACTCCTGGAAGAAGAGTCAAGGTCACTTTACTAAAATGGAAAAATGAATTATAATAGGGAAGAAAAGCATCCAGGAAAATGTCTTTTAAAGTTGTTAGAAGCCTTTGTCATCCAGTGTTCACCTCCCAATTCAAGGTAAAGTAAGAAATGACAAATATAAAAAATTCAGAGATGTATTATAATACTAATAATAACAAATAATTACATAGCACTTTCATTTTTGCAATGTTTTTACAAATATTGTCTCATTTTATTCTCATAACAACCTAGGATCATATAGCTGGTAAGTGTTTGAGGCTGGATTTGAACCCAAATCTTCCTGACTCCAGGCCTAGCCACTCTGTATGTGGCACCAGCTGAGAAGACCGATGTTAATGGTTATGGAGTAAAATATACAGAACTAGGAAGACAATATACTCAGTGATTATAACCACAAAGAACAAAGCCCTGAAGTCCAATGGAATGTAATTAGAGTAACTGAGCTTGGCCCCGGGAAAGAGGTAAGACAATGCATTGCTCTCTCTTCTCTGCTGAGGTGGTGGACGGCAGGGGCGGAGTCTTGTGTACTGGGTCAGGGAGAGAGGGGAAAGAGCTTTCAGAAATGAAGGTGATGTGAAAACAGGAGATATGAATACAGCTTTCCTTTAAAAATTCCATGGAAAGAGGAAAATGGCTACAGTGTAAATCCAGCCGTTCTAGCAAGCTACGCAAAGCAATCAGGTTAAGCAGGCATCCTTTTCTGCTGCATTTGATGCCCTGACCGCCTTCTCTCTCCTCTCACAGCTTTCATGACACAGCTTCTTCCTTGTTTGCCTCCTTCCTCTGACTGTTCCCTCCGTCTCCTTTGCTGGATCATTAACTACATAAAATCTCTTAATTACAGGTGTTACCCAAGACTCTGTCCTAGGCTCCTAATCCTCTCTCCACTCACTATTATGGTGACCTGATCATCTCTCATGGGTTTAATTATCATCTCTATGCAGACGATTTCAAGATCTACATATCCAGATATATCTATATACCCTGAGCTTCAGTCTTCCACGACTAATTGCCTATTCAACATTTCAAACCAAATGTCCCAGCATCATCTTGAACTCAACCTGTCCAAAACTGAACTCTGAGAACAGACTCCCAGCTTTGTGTGGGAATGGAGCTGAGCAGTGGATAGCATGTTCATAGTATGTAAACAAGGAACCCAAAGCTGGTTTATAAATGCATTCCATGGCATTAACAAATTGACTTAGCAGACCCACTGGAGAGAAATACTCTCTCACCCACCCTCCACCCAGCAAACACCCCGTCAGAAGCTGCATTGTAAATCAGTATTGATATTTAGGGTCCCTGCCCAGAGAATCAGTTCTGTTCCTGGCACTAGTTATTCTACTAGAGATAAATCACATTCTCTGTGCCTCAGTATCCTTATCTGTAAATGGAGAAAAAAAATCTGTAGCACCTCTCTTATAGGTTGTGAGGCTACTGTGAAGGTCCCATGAGAAGTCTGTATTTTTTTTATCTCATCACTTTCTGCGTGAAACCTTTTCAGATCCCCTCAACTGCTCACGAAGCCCCTCTAAAACATTGTGTATTTATTCCGTATTTATTTATATGTGTCCTTGTTGTCTCCTTCATTAGAATGTAAACTCCTTATGAACTGCAGCTTCCTTCACTATCTTGTGACTGGCACATAGGACCTGCTTCATGAATATTTACCTGCAGGTTGGTTGATTAATTGATTGAACTATAGTAACGGGGAACCAATGACCTCTTCTTTGAGGACAGTTTCAATTGTTCAGAGGGATGTTTATCCTTGAACCCTGCCCCACTGCTCCTTGTTCAGCTCTCTGAGGCCAAGTCAAGTCTCTCTGATCCCTTTTCTTTATGACAACTCATTAAACGCTTGAGGACACCGATCATGTGCCTCCCTTCTCAATGTGAGACTTTCCTCAACGTCTTCACCAAATCTTTGTATTGGTGGAGAGCTAGGCTTCCTTTCACCATCTTAGTTGCCCCCTTAGGGGTCTACTTGACAACATTCTTCCTCCAAGGGAATGTCCAGAGCTGAACTCCACCCTCCAGACAAGGCCTGACCAGGGCAGAGGACAGGGAGCTGTGACCTTGCTCACTTTGGACCGCACTCGTGGGCTTAGGCCCATCGGCTCTTTGGGTGATTACAAAGTTTTTGTCAGTTATGAGGCCTGGATTTCTTCTCTGATGGAAGTGACTCCTTCACTCATGGATTGCTACATGTCGTGCCTTTGGACCAAGAGGAAATGACCAGCAAACTCATTTCCTGTTATTCATTAGCCCATTTCCCAGCTTTGTCAAACTTCTGGAGAGGCACAGAGGTGGGATGAGGCTCCCAAGCTCACCTGGAGAGTTCTGGGGTGATGAGCAGGGGGAACACCGTGGAGAAAAGCTGTAGCCAGGGTGGAAGGCAGCCTGCAGGGGGACGTAGGACATGATCTCCTCTTCAAAGAGGCTGCAAAGCAAGGAAAGGTCAGGTCTCTCTCTCATGGGCCGCTCGGCACCGATGGGGGTGATGAGGCAAGAGCCCATCATAATTAGCGCCATCTGATCAAGTCAGTGTATAATACACACCGGTATTTCCAGACCTTCCCTGCCAGGATCTCAGAGCCTGAGGAATGCTAAGCACTAATTAAAGCTCCCACAAAATTCCCACCAGATGCTGTCGCTCAGTAATTTCTAAACTTTGGCTTTGGAGAAAACTCAGAACAGAGAAAGGGAAGGGCCTGGGCTGGACCTCAATCTTCAGTCCCCTCCCAGGCATCGGCTCCATGGAAGGGGGATTGTCCCGTGGATCTGTCAGCTGTGGTCCATGATCCATGGACCCTTACCTCAGCAGGATGACTAAATCCGCATCACAGGACAGTTTTTCAAGCCCATGGGTGCCCTCTGTGCGGATATAATGGATCTTCTCCCTGCAGCATTAGACACAGGAAAGAAACGTTCTATCTCAGAACCCAACGATTGACTCTCCCCTTTGGGGGCCCTCCTCCTGTTCCTTCTCCCCAGTGCAGCTGGACAATCCATAGCCTCACACCCAATTTGTTTTCTAGTTGGTGAAGACAGTTCTATGTCAAACAACCTACCAGGGCTTAGGGGCCTTCTAGTTTCTCCATCATAAGATATATTTATTTGAAAAATACATTTTTATTAATGTCATATTTTTATGCCACCTGCATTTCTATATGTGTGTGTGTAGGTATATATTTATATCCATCCATTCATCCATCTATCCATCCATATCTATCTATCTATCTATCCATCTATTTATCTAACCATCTATCTATCTCCCTTATAAATAATTCCATTAGGATGTGAGCTGCTTAAGGGTAATACCTGGTACATAAAAAGTAATTAAAAATGCTCATTGACTGGCAAACCTATTAGGAGATACAACGTGTACTTCTATATATTTATACAAAAGAAATACTTGTTACTGTCACTTGATAATGAAGAGTAAAAAAGAGCAGAAAATACAGCTCAGAAAAAGTAATCAAGTTAACGAAAGAGTCTGAACTTACATTCGGGGTTCCAAAGTCATAGGGTACCCCCCTCCACTTGCACAGAAGTGGGAGGAGGGGCTGTAGACATTGGTTTTTAAGTGAGAAGCCGCCCATTGTTCTCCTCTGAGGTGTCTCCTAATTAGAGCACAGCATACATAGCCCTTTTCCCTGAAGCCTCTCAAAGCACTTTTTTCCCTCTGAAAGATGGGCCTGTGAGATGAGATTTCGGATCACAGAGTCTTAGGTTGGGAGCTGGAGGGACCTCAGAGACCATTCGGTCCAATCCCCTCACTTTACAGGTAAAGAATCTGGGGCCCAAAGAGCAATAGTGATTTACTCTGGGTCACATTGGTAGTTTGGAAGAGCCAAGATTTAATTCAAATCTGGGAACTCCAATCTCATCATTACAGGTTTCACTCTTCTTTTCTAAGGTCCCTTCCAACTCTAAGGTTTTTTGCTTTGTTCTGGAGAGCTCTAGGCTGGTCTGAGGGTATAGTTTGAGCAGCAGACACATTTGGTCAAGACAGGGATGCTGGACCCCTCTACCATGGAGCCAGAAGAAAGCTGATCTCCTGGGAAAGAGAACTGGTCCCACCTGCTGGCAGTTCAGGAGTACTACAGGTAGGAAGACAGGCTGGGCAAGACCCCAGACAGAGGATGACTAGTGATATCTACTGAGGAACATGGGAGATGGGGACTGAAGTAGAGAAAAGTGAGGGTGTTAACCATCATAGGGAGCAGGGAGCTTGACTAGTTACTCTGGAGCCACTGTCATTGTGAACTGAGCAGTGCTATACAGACAGGTAGCCCGAGGGACTGTGGAAGGTAGCCCTGACATGAAGTGACAAGCACTCCTTGCTGGAGCCTTAACCAGGGAAAGTGCTGGAAGGACCTGAGAGTGCATATACCCTGATGCAGGGGACTGGGGGAGGGCGCCAAAGTTTTCTGTATCCTCTGTGAGATTTGCGTTTTCAATGGTGTTGGTTCAACCTATCCATGAAACTTCTCCTATGAAACTTCTTAAGGGGGTCTACCTAATATTGTATTCCTATTTTAATAAGCCTTTTGAACCTTTGTGCTTGTGAGGGGGGCTGATGACCACACTCTCCAGGATGTGGGGTATCCTTTAATAAAATTACCAGATTATTTGAGTGGGTCAGTGAAGGGAGAAGTCCCTTGTGGTGATCTTCATGGAACACTAGCCCTCTGACCCAAGGGTTACCATCTGCCTTTGGTGCTGCCTGGGTATCTCTGGGACACAGGGAGTTTTCCCTACACCTGATTACTTTATGGTAATGGTGTGTGACTAACATTTTATTGATATTTATTTCTGTCTCTGAGGATGATTCTAAGATACCTCTGCCCTCCCCAGACCCTCTCCCCTCATCCTAGGGAGAGTGGTATATAATCAGATTTGATGAGGTTCCTCCATGATCACGTCCATGTTTAATACCATCAGATCTCAATCTATGAAAGAACACCATAAAATCATAGAGCTAGATGGTCAGCTGCTCTAGCCCTCATTTACAGAGGATGAAACTGAGGGCCAGAGAGGATTCCAGAATCTCTGAGCTGAGAGGGACCTCAAAGGCACAGAGTGTAACCCATACTGGGACAGAAGTTGCCTTGGACAAGTGGTCATCCAGCCTTCTTCTTTAAAAATATAGATTATTGATACCTTTTTTGTCACCCAGTATCCTCTTGAAGACCTTCAGGAGGGGAACCCACTACTGGCAGAGGCTGCCCATCCCACCATGGGGCAGCTCTCACTGCTAGGAAGTTGTTTCTTACATCCAGAAGCACCGTGATGTGCGACAGAGAGTCTATGGAAGACGACCTTGGAGGGACTGGCAGCCAGACAAAGGTCCCGTGGTTGGCTGTTCTCTGAGCTCGAAGAGGACCAAAATGACAAGGTGCCATGTGTCCAGCTGTGGCTGACCAGACCAATACACAGACAGTCCACACGAACAGCTGGAGCAGAAATGTTTCTACGTTTGCACGTCTCATGTTTCTTTTGAGCAAATACAGTTCTGCCTCACTGATAGAGCACGGTGCCTTTTTTGATGAGGGCATGCCATGCCAGGTGGTCTTGTGCCAATGTCTCCCATGGGTCACAATTGGTTCCAAAGTTCAGAGAGACCTTCAGAATGTCCTTGTGTCTCTTCTTCTGGCTTCCTTATGAGCACTTGTCTTGTGTGAGTTCTCCATAAAATAGTCTTTTAGGCAAACATACTTTTGGCATTCAAACAATGTCTGAATGTTTGGCAGTTTAGCTTGAGAAAGGACCTCAGTGTCTGTTACCTTATCCTGCCAGGTGATCTTTAGAATCTTCCTCAGACAATTCAAATGGAACCTACTCAGTTTCCTGGCATGGCGCTGGTAGACTGGCCAGGCTTCACAGGCATACAACAAGGAGGTCAGCCCAATGGCTCTGTAGACCTTCAGTCTGGTAGGCAGCCCAATGCCTCTTCTCTCTCACACTTTTCCTCAGAGTCTCCCAAAAACTGAACTAGCTCCGGCAATGTGTGTGTCATCATCTTATGTGGAAATTCCTGGAAAGTATACTGCCAACGTAAGTGAACTTATCCACAGCATTCAGAATGTCTCCATTTGCTATAATGGATGGTTCCACGTATAGATGGCATGGTGCTGGCTGGAGGGGAATCTCTGTTTTCTTGGCGTTAATTGTCAGGCCAAAATTAGCACATGCAGCAGAGAATTGATCCATACTTTGGTGCATCTTGGCTTCAGAGGCACCAACTCTCCTTCCACTTTAGTCTTGGCTTGTAGCCTTTTCAAGTAAAATAATTTGCTGTCAGTACAATAGCTGGCCTTGATGCTGTTTTTGTCCTCATTCAGGGCATTTGACAACATCACAGAAAACATCCTGCTAAAAAGCCTGGGAGCAGGCACACAGCCCTGCTTCACTCCATTGGTGACTGGGAAAGCATGAGAGCATCGTGCGTTATCTAGAACCCGGGCAAGCATGCCGCCACAAGACTGGTGTATAATTCTGATGAACTTCTCCAGGCAGCCAAATTTTGCCATGATCTTCCAACCAGCATTCCATTTAAGAAGAGAATAACCCTTCCCAATATCCACAGCTGCCCCTAAGGTGAATGAGTTGCTTTGGGTGTTTGTGAACCCTGCCTCACTGGGTGACTTCATGTCAAGGCTCCATGACCTTGATGGGGGACACTTGTGCATGTACAACACTTGTTTCCTTTTCTCTCTTTTCATCTCTCTCTGTTGGGAGTTGGGAAGTCCCCATGACCATTAGGTGACCACCTGACCTAGGCTGGCCCTCCTGGAACCATCATAGGTAGCAACTGACATTACCTTGTCATCCTCTTTCCAGGAATAGTTAGTGTGAAAATTCTGTTTTCATTCTATAAAAGCCATTTTTCATCCATCCATCAATAAACATTTATTAAATATTTACCGCATGCCAGCCACTGTTGTAAGTGCCAGGGATACAAAAGACAGTCCCTGCCCTCAAGGCACCTACAATCTAATGAGAGCAGATGACATGCCAACAAATACATACAAACAAGATAAATAGGAAATAATTAACAGGGGGAAGTCCCTGGAATTCAGAGGGAGTGGGGAAGGCTTCCTGTAGAAGGCGGGACTTAATTTGGTCAGAGCTGAGGAGGGAGAGCGGTCCAGTTTAGCTTGAGAAAGGACCTCAGTGTCTGTTACCTTATCCTGCCAGGTGATCTTTAGAATCTTCCTCAGACAATTCAAATGGAAGCTACTCAGTTTCCTGGCACGGCGCTGGTAGACTGGCCAGGCTTCACGGGCATACAACAAGGAGGTCAGCCCAATGGCTCTGTAGACCTTCAGTCTGGTAGGCAGCCCAATGCCTCTTCTCTCTCACACTTTTCTTCAGAGTCTCCCAAAAACTGAACTAGCTCTGGCAATGTGTGTGTTGTCATCTTATGTGGAAATTCCTGGAAATTCCTGTCCCTGGGGGACAGTTGGAGACAATGCCCAGAGCCCAGAGATGGAGGGTCTTGCTTGTTGAAAAGCCAGGAGGCTCGGGTCACTGGAACAAAGAGTATGTGTTGGGGGGCGGGGTGGACCCCAGAGAGGTGTAGGAAGACTGGAGAGGGAGGAGGGGCCTGGGTTGCTCTAAAGGCCAAGCCGAGCATTTTTGTATTTGATCCTGGAAGCCACAGAGAGCTACAATAGTTTATTGAGTTGGGGGTTGCAAAGTCGGATCAGAACTTTAAGAAAATTCTATTTTGAATAGACGTGTATGTTTGCTCCAAATTAGGAATTTACTCTGATATTCTGTGTTTAACAAATCTCAAGTAATACTGAGTTCCTGGGGTCACTAGTTAGCCAACAGTTTCCCTTATAATCCGTAGTCTTCATTAGATATCTCTCTCTCCCAATCAAATTCATACCTTTTTTTTTTTTTCAATGAGGTCCAGGTTCCAATATCTGACAGTCCTGGTTCCCAATAGGTTTGGGGTATGGATAGGCCTGGTAAGGGTGGCAGAGAAGGTGGGTGGTACCTCTCCAAAGTTTCTTCTGCTTCTAATAGGCTTGATCACACACACACACACACACACACACACACACACACACACACACACACGGCAGTGGCTTTGGGACCAGAGAATCTGAATTTCTATCACCTGCATGACCTTGGACAAGTCACTTCCCTCTGTCCCACGAGGGATTGGACTAATTGTTCTCTGAGGTTCCTTTCCACTCGGATTCCTACGGTCTATGGGGTCATTCCATTTGTATTCAGGGACTAATTGAGGCAGCTGCGGATGGGATCAGTTGCCCTCTTCTCCCCCACAGCACTGAGGTTTGGCCCCGAGGGTTGATAACTGGACAGACTATGAGTTACAGAGATGAACAAACAGGCCCGTACCTGAGTGTGTGGTTCCTGGCCAGGCTTGGCTGCCGTTCCTGCAGCATTTCAAAAATGTTTGGCTGGCGGAGGAACGCAACAATCTTGTCGTTATACGCTGCAAGAGACAGCACAGAACGCTTGCTCACTTCAGTCCATCGCCCAGAGACATTTTTTCAGATGATGGGAAAATTGCGGCTTGACATGAGACTGGGATTTATGGAGGAGCTTTGAGGGCAAATTGTCTTGTCATCGGCACACACTTAGCGTGCCACGTTGGGCTTTTCATCTGCCTGGGCCAGAATTCTATTATTAGCTGGAAAATGGAGCTCAATCTGAGTTTGAATTAAATCAGCACGGATACTGGGCCCTTAAACTGGGTAATGACCCACACCAGGACCAGGAGCGAGAGCGTAGTGAAAGGACTGTTCCGTATGGAGAGGGGAATCACTTCTCTTGTATTTACACACTAGGTCTTTGGTTTCCCATGGCCCTAATTGGGTGAGTAGCAGGGTGTTGTGGGGAGCTAGTCTGGGCTTCTGAGGAGGCCCTGGGCTCAAATTCTGTCCTGCCACTCATCACCTAAATCACCTTGGCTGAAGTTCTGAACCAATTTGAGACTCAGTTTCCTTATTTAAAATGAGGAGTTGCACAGGAGTTGCACAGGGAACTCCAAGTTCCCTTTAGTTCTCGATCTATGATTTTCCAGTCTTTTAAGATTTCAGAGACAATTGTTTGCTTTTGAAATTGCAGGAGGGGCAGCTAGGTGGCACAGTGGATAAAGCACCGGCCCTGGATTCAGGAGGACCTGAGTTCAAATCTGACCTCAGACACATAACACTTACTAGCTGTGTGACCCTGGGCAAGTCACTTAACCCCATTGCCTAACCAAAAGAAAAAAAAAGTTGCAGGAAAGCGGGGCAATAACATGTGACCATTAGTGTGTGTGTGAAGGGATGGCCCCATAGACAGCCCTGAGCTACTTTACTAGGAGTCACTGCCCCTGGACTCCCTCTGTCAGGCCCCCCCGGCTACCTCTGACATGCAGCTTGTAGGGCAAGCCTGGTTCAGGGAGGACGTCTGTCCATATGGGGATAAAAGCCTGCAATGTAGCGGCCCCCCAAGAGAGGGAGGCAGGGCAGTGCTTGGAGGGCCCCAAAGGACAAAGAGGAGTGTGGCTTACCCAGAGGTAATGACTCGTGGTGATGTTGACTCCGGACGGCAGCTACCAGACTGTGCCCGGGCCTGGCCAGGAGGGAAGCACCCCGATTCCGAGAGACTTCTGATGCCTGGTTTCAAAAAATGAAAAAGAGAGCATGACACCAACCACTGACACTGTTAGGTTCCCAACTAGAGGATTCTTTGATCATCTCCTTTAGGGTGAAAACAAACAAACAAACAAACTGGCTGAAGTCACTCTGATTCAATAAAAGGAGTCAGGATCTGACTTTCCTACAGAGACACCAGAAAGCCTGGTCTCCTTTCAGGATTACAGGTGGGCTCCCCTTAGAGAACAGCACAGGGCTCTGTGACGGTAACTTGCCTAGGGTAACCCAGTCAAATTCAGATCATAGACACCATTTGAACCTACGACTTCTTGCCTTCAAGGTCAGTTCTCGAGGAAAGTCAGGTGTGTTAGTCAACTTTTCAATAGGTTGCTAAATAACATACAAATTGAATGCTGTAAGTATGGAAGCATTCTTATAATCAGGATTTTTGTTGTTCTTCTCAATTATGGTCATAGTTTTCCTGATATTGAATCAGTCCAACATTCCTGGTAGAAGTACAGCCCAGTGCTAGGGTATAATCTTTGCGATAATTTACCATAATCTCCTTGCTAATTTTTATATCAATATTCATTATGGATATTGGTCTATAGTTTCCTTTCTCTGTTTTGATTCTCCCTGATTTAAATATCAAGACCACATTTGTATCATAGAATTTGATAGGACCATTTCTTTTCCTAGCCTTTCTTTCTTTAAAATAAAATCAATTTTAATTTTCAATTCTGAATTCTCTCTCTCTCTGTCTCTCTCTGTCTCTCTGTCTCTCTGTCTCTCTCTCTGTCTCTCTCCCTTTCTCCCTCTCTCCTCTCTCTGTCTCTCTCTCTGTCTCTCTCTGTCTCTCTGTCTCTCTCTCTGTCTCTCTGTCTCTCTGTCTCTCTGTCTCTCTGTCTCTCTCTCTCTCTCTCTCTTTCTTTCTCTCATGTCCTCCTCTCCATGCATCGAGAAAGCAAGAACAGCAAAACCTGTTACAAATATTTATTGTCAAGCAAAACAAATTCCCACATTGGCCCTGTCCACAAAAATAGGTGCTTGAATCTGCTCTCTAAGTACATCAGGCTCTCCATCTCGGTGTGGATGGCATGTTTCATCGTAAGTCTTTTGGAATTCTGCTTATCCTTGTGTTGATCAGATTTCCTAAATCTTTCACAATTGTTTGTTATTGTGATGCTGTTATTATTGCATGGAATGCTCTCTTGGTCCCGGTCACTTCACTTTGTAACTGTGCCTACAAGTCTTTCCAGGTTTCTTTGAAACCATCCCCTGCATCATTTCATATAACACTATAGTATTCCATCATATATCATGATTTCTTTAGCCATTCCCCAATTGATGGATTTCCCCTTAGTTTCTAATTCTTTTCCACATTTTTGCATACATAGGTCCCTTCCTTCTTTCTTTAATATCCTTATGGTACAGATCTAGTAGTGATGTCAGTGGGTCAGTGTATGCACAATTATTAGCTTTTTGTATGTAGTTCCAAATTGATTTTCAGAGTGGCTGGATCAGTAGGGATGAGATAACATAATTAAGTTTTTGGGATGCAGCCAAAGCAGTACTTAAAGGAAAATTTCTATTTCTAAACATTTTCATCAATAGAGAGAAAGAGCAGATCAGCAATTTGGAGGTGTTAGGCTGCCTACCAAACTGAAGGTCTGCAGAGCTGTTGTGCTGACCTCATAGTTACATGCCTATGAAACCTGGACAGTCTATCGGCACCATGCTAGGACACTGAATAGCTTCCATTTGAATTGTCTGAGGAAGATTCTGAAGATCACCTGGCAGGATAGGATGCAAGACATTAAGATCCTTTTCTTGAGCTGAACGGCCAAGTATTCACATTCTACTGCAGAGTGGGGCTGGCCGTGTTGTTTGAATACCAAATGTACATTTGCCTAACGTACTTTTTACAGAGAACTATCAAGGGCAAGTGTTCACATGAAAGTCAGGAGAAGTGGTACAGAGACACTCTTATGGTCTCTCTGAAGAATGCTAGAATCAACTGTGAGGCGTGGGAGATGTTGGCACAGGACCACCCACATGTACTCTATAAGCAAAGCAGAATCAAAGGATCCCAAAGGAAATGTGATACAAATTATCACAAAGGAAAGTCTGGAGACATGTCCATCCCAAATATTCAAATGGACTATTTACGCCCAACCTTCTGTGATAGAACCTTCTGAGCTTGTACTGTTCTGACCAGCCATAGTCAAACACACTGTAGATTGACCCAACAACATGATGTCATTGGCTATCTTTGGGTAGGATGGATCCACCACCACCACTATTCCCAGGTTCTTGGTCTAATTAAAATCCCTCTATGATCCCTGATGATAGAGCTCTGAGGGGCTACATGTATCATCTTCCTTTATCAGGATGTAAACAGTTTAACATTTATTGGTCCCAGGGACTGCTACATCTCGATTCTGACTGTAGCTCCTTGGTACCTGAGTTCTTTCTCACTGTTTTTCTTTGATCTGGGAACTCTGAGTTTTGGCTACAATGTTCCTGAGAGTTTTCATTTTGGGATTTCTTCCAGGAGGTGATTGGCAGATTCTTTTGATCTCTCCTTTGCCCTCTGGTTCTATGATATCAGGACAATTTTTTAAAAATTCTTTTTTTAAATATGGTATTTAGGATCCTTTTATTTGGTCATGGCTTTCAGACAGTTTACTAATTCTTAAATTAAATTATCTCTCCTTGATCTATTTTCCAAGTTAGCTGTTTTTTGTTATGAGATACCTTAAAATATTTTTTCAAACTTGTGACTGTTTTCTTATTTTATTTGACTTTATTTCTTGATGTTCTATGAGGAAATTGTATTGTGTCAAATATAATTTTCAGGGAGTTTTTTTTTTCTTCAGCAAAAGAAGGGAAACTTTTGTTTCAAGCCATTAATTATCTTTCCATATGTTTCTTTGCTAAGTAGCTCTCATTTCTTTTCCCACTTTTTCCTCTAGCACTCTCATTTAGTTTTTAAAATAATTTTTACTCTTTTTAAAAAAATTTTGTTTCATTTCTTCCAGGAAATCTAGCTGGACTTGTGCCCAAACTATGTTTTTTTATGACTTTACTTGTAGATGTTCTGAAGTCATTCTCTTCTTTGGGTTTGTGTCTCTAGCAACCCTGTTACCACAAGAGCTCTTGATGGTGTAATTTTTTTTAGATGATCATTATTCCAGCCTACTTCCTGATTTGGGACTTTATGCTAGTCTGTGCTCTGTGCACTTCTGGGGTTTGAGCTTAACTTTTGTCCACTTGGGTCCTTATGCTACTTTCTTGGGAGTATTGAGAGTTGTGTTATCCCACTTTCTCACGGACAGCTTGGGCTGAGTTTTCAGTGTTCCCAAAGAGGTCTGATCCAGGACAAAGTCTCCTTATTGCCCTTCTGGTCTGAACTCCGCAAGTTCCTGAACCAGGCTTGGATCTGAGCAACACACCTATGGGCTTGTCCCTGGTTGGAAGTTCCATTAGACTGCTTCTAGACCATCACTGTTAGCCAGAGAGATCATTCTGTAGATTCACTGCTCCTGCATCCCGCACGAGTTCAGAGTCTATGAGGACCTCTTATTGCCCTGGGACACAGTCTCAGTCCTCTTTCAGGCCCTGGGCACTGGAATGCTCCAGCAGTGTGCCCCTGCACAGATCCCATATCCAGGGCTCACAGACCTCTCTGTTTCCCTATGCCAATGCAAGCTGGAAAAAATGACTCACTATGAATTTTTTTTCTTGGATTTCCTGATCAAAATCCAATCTGGTGCACTTTTTAGATCTTTGTGGCCTGCTATTCCACCACCTTGGCTCTGTATCTAACAATAGTTATTTCTATTATATTTATTTATGTTCGTATTGCAATCATTGATTGTAACCTCCTGCTGTAATGATTGTAATCATTAGATTGCAAGCTCCTTGAGGCAGGGACTTTTTCTTACTTTGTATACCCAGCATTTAGTACAGTGCCTGGCACATAGTAGGCAGTTACTGAATATTTATCATATGTTGTACCTCTTCTCAAAAGCATATGGATCTCTGGAGGGCATCACCTGTGTTTGGCAAAAACATATCTATATTTACGTTCATATCTATGTCTTTGTCTGTATGTATGTATCTACATCTATATCTATATCTATATATACCTATTTATATGTATGTTTATGTATGTATTTATCTCCCTAATTCAAATCCTAATTTTGAGCAGCTAGAAATTAATATATTTTCCCTGTAGGCGTTTCCACACAGCGTTTAAATTCTGAATTGGGCATCCTATCCTCTAATGTTGCTTCAGCTCATCTGTGATTTGACTTTTCTGTTGATCTTCTGTTGTGCAAAGTTTTCCTTTTGGCATCTGTGCTGACTTGTCTCATTTCATACCAAACTCCATGTTGTCCTCAACATTCTTGGTAGATTCTAAGAGCATTCTCTCTCTCTCTTTTTTCCAGTTAGCTCAATACTATTATCAGCTTGTACAACTAGAACTTTTGCTTGTTCTGAAAAGGTGCCCTGGTGCCACATGAGTGAACAGAAATAAAGTATGGGCTTAATTCCATGTCCTGGTTAACTCCAGCATTTGCAGAAACTCACCAGGCCAGAGTGAGCATTTATGGATGCCTGGATGGCCTCCCCAGGCTCATTTCACTGTTATGATTCTGGGAATGCAGACTTCACCACTTCCCCAGAAAATTAAAACAAAACAAAACAAAACAAAACAAAACAAAACAAAACAAAATAAAACAAAACAAAACAAGACAAGACAAAAACCCACTTAGGTACACACTGAAAAAAAAAGATTCAGAATGTCTTCAGGGGAATAATCAATTGATTACCAGCAAAATCAGTCTGTAACATTAAGCATGAATTTATGACATCAACATACATGATTAGGAACATGGCTTATCCCAGAATCTCAGAGCTGAAAGGGATCTCCGTGGCCTTAGCAAGAATCTCTTCCATTGAATATGAGGCAAGAGGTCATGAAGCCAGTGCTTAAAGACCCTCACTGATGGGCAGCTCACTTCCTGTCCAGGCAGCCCATTTCATATTGGGACAGCACCTCCCCCAACCTACCCTCCCCCACCTTCGATGGAGCCAAATCTTTCTCTTTGTCACTTCTCTTTGTTGTTTCTGGCTCTGTCCTTTGGGATCAAATTGAACTAGTCTAAAGCCTTCCTTACATGACAGCCCGAATGCCCCGCCTGACTCTTAGCTAAACATCTGCAGTTCCTTCACCCAGTCCTCCTCTGGCTTGGACTTAAGGCCCTTCACCAGCTTGGGTGTCCTCCTCTAAACATCCTCCAACATCCTTCCTAAAAGGGGGCACCCCGCCCGAAAGCCTCCATTGGCATAACCCGAAGGTAGAGACCTGTCGACTCGGGTAAAACAATGGGGTTGGACTTCATGTTCCCCAAGCTCCCGTCCAGCTCTGCCATTATGATCCTGGGATCCCATGGGACTGCATTCACCTGTGGGCTTCCTTTTAGCTCCGGGAGGTCTCAGAGGGAGCCTGTCTGCAGAGCAAGCATGGTGACTTACCCAGAGGTGAGTCCTGGCCATGACCCACTGAGGACCCTGAGCTTGGTGAGGAGGCCGTGGCCCCGAAAGCAAACTGGGTAGGTGCCCTCCTCACTCCAGGAACACTTCCTGTGGTTGTCAGGGCTCCTTGGTTTCTAGCACCTTAGGGCTAGCAGGGCCTGGGAGGCCCTTTGCCTCCTTCATTGGGTCTCTCTCTAATGTTTCCTATCCTGGGGGTACAATTCCACCAAAGGCCTGGTGCTCAAGGCTGTGCTGAGCCTGAGTCCAGGGCAGGTGAGAAAAGGGATGTGTGACACGTGGGGTCATCAAAGGACAAGGCATGCCAGACTGGGAAGCAGCATCAAGAGCTGGGCTTTGGGTTCCACCATGGGAAGTGGATCCCCCAAAGGGGGCGGAGTGGAGCAATGCCATGAGGCCAGAAAAAAGTGTGGGCCCAGGAGGCAGTCAGTCCTTTGGGGGATACAGGAAGGAAATCCTGGGGAGTAAAGGGAACAGGCCTGACAGCCCGTCTCCTCTCTGGCCATGCCCCCTCACCCCATGCACACCTTCCTCATCTTCATTTCTTTTGAGGCCCAGCTGAAGCCCTCCCTCCTACAGGGGCTCCTCCGGGTCCCCACTGGCCTCCCAACTCCAGTGCCTGCTCCCCCCTGGTCATTTTTATCAATTTTCTATTTACTTCTCTACCTTCATGTTGCCTTCTCTGTTAGACGTAAACTCCTCAAAGGCAGAAACTGTTCCATGTGATCTTTAGGCCTAGGTCAGTGCTCGGCGTATAAAAGTCTAATTGTATTAGATATAATAAGCGTTAAAGGGCCAAGCTGATGTCCGAGAGGCTCCCAGGCTGGTGACTGGTATAGCACTTGCTGGAAGGGAGAGGGAGGCCACCCCCCCCCCCCCAGCCCAGGCCAGCCTGGCGCACACGCAAGAGGTCCTGACATCGCATTTCCTAGGGATGGGTGGACTCACCTCCCCAGCGCTGTAGCTGCGAAGTCGTTGGAGATGCTGCCTGTGGGTCAGGTGGTTGGGTAGACGTCCATTCTGAAGAGGGATCCGGGGGTCAATGAAAGTGGTTGCTCGGCTGTTGTGGTCCACGAAAAAAGACTGCCCGAGGGAAGGAAAAAAACGCAGCCTGTGTTTGGCAGGAAAGGCCTCAAGAGCAGAGAGGGATGTGCCGGGCATGGGCCCAGCTCTCTTCTCGCCCTGGTCTCTAACTTTCATGTATCTGCCCAAATTGAGGGTGGAGGAGGAGACCCTTTCATTTGATTGGGTGCCTAGTTCAGAGAAAAAGCATTCCAGCCTGGAATGACTTGTTACAGGGGCTTAAAAAAGTTCATGATGGGCATCCCAGCCTTCCTCTCTGGAGTGGGCCCCGAGGAGGATCGTGTCTAGCAGAGCAGTGATGCCAGGCTGCTTTTCCTCCAGCCGCTCAGCATCTCAGGGCCTGGTCCAGAGTCTGAGTGTCCGCACCCGCCTGGCCGCAGAACTTTAGAGAAAGGAGGTACTGTGGTTGCCGACTCTCACTTCTTCGACTACTCTGTTTTTACAAATGAAAGAAGGGGTGGCCCAGAGGATAAAACGCTGGGCTGGAGTCAGAGAAATCTGGGTTAAGGTCCTACCTCTGACACTGATGATCTGGGGGACCCTGGTCAAGAAATGTGACCTTTTTGAGCCTCAGTTTCCTTATCTGTCAAATTAGAAGCTTCCCTCCTCCACGGTGGCTGAGACATTCAAATAGGAGGATGTCTAGACAGGGTTTTGTAAACTCTAAGACGCTGTATCGAGGCCAGGTATAGTTTCCCTACATACTCCAATGGGCTCATATCTGGAGAAAAGAGTGGGATTTGGGGAGTGGAAGCGCATGGGACCTCCTAAAAAAGGAGTTATTGAGAGCTCTCAAGAAAGATCAGGGGCAGCTGGGTTGTATAGTGGATAATGTGCCAGACCAGGAGTCAGGAAGACCTGAGTTCAAATCCAGCTTAACCCTGTTGGCCTCAGTTTCCTTATCAGTCAAATGAGCTGGAGAAGGAAATGGCAAACCACTTCTGCATCTTTGCCAAGAAAATCCCCAATGGGGACTGAAAATGACTGAAAAGAAAAAGATCCAGGGGCTAGGCCTTCCCCCATACATCCTCCTGCTATGCCTGCCGGGAGAGCTCATTAGGTTTCTGAAGCAGGAGCGTTTTCATTTGGGCTCAGAAAAGTGAAATTCTAATGCAGTGAAGACCTGACCAAGGCCTGGGGCTAGAGACGTGGTCTCCTGAGGCCATCTAGGTGTGAGAACTGAACCGATGCTTGGATAATTAAAGGACGGGACACCATCTATGATGTGGCTCCTCAGGGCCAGGGGGCCCATTGGACAGTCACTGGGAAAGCTGCCGGACTGAACCTGGCCCCCGCCCTCAAGCACAGAGGGAAGGGAAGCAGGCCTGGAGCCCTGTGGCCCCGCAGCCGCCCAGGGCGAATTTTTCAAGCCTCCCACTGTCGACTTCTCACCACCTTCTCCCTACTCCCCATCACAGGCTGTGAGCCTGGAATGCCAGTGGTTAGCCGCCGTGCCCCGGGGCACTCTCCCACTCACCTTGCCCTGCTGGTCAGTTTTGATTTCCCAGCCTCGAGGCAGCTCCAGGCGGGTGTCTGCGAACATGTTGATGAAGTTCACCAGGTCGCGGTTGTGCTGGTAGCGTTCAAAGTTGCGAGCATCCCGACGAACCTTCAGGATCATGTGCTTCAGGCAGGTGCTGTTGGTGAAGGCGCGGTAGGCACTCTGGGGGCAGCACAAAAGAAGGGGCCCTCTCAGCATCCCGACGCACGTGCCTGAACGTGGGGCTGATGGGCAGGGATGGAGAGGAAGTCCTGGAAGTGAGGGCCTGCATTTGGAGCTGGAAGGAAGCTCAGTGGTCATGGAAAACGCCCCCCTCCTCCCATTTTAGATGAGGAAACCAAGGTCCTTAGACAAGGCCAGCCAGGTAGCAAGGGGCTGAGCCAGAGCTGAAATGCCTGACTTCAAATCTGAAGCTCTGTACCAGCTTCCCCCAGCAGGGAAAAGAAGATGCTGATACCTCCCTATGTCTCTGTGTCTCCCAGTGAACACACACAGCCTTTCACCCTTGGAAGGGGCCTCAGGGGCCAGATAGTGTGGCCCTTCCCAGAGCAGGCTTCTCCTCTCCATTGCCGTCACCGTGCGCTCCACCACCTTTGCCTGAGGGAAGGGGATCCAGCCCTTGGAGGCAGCTTGCTCCTAGTTTGTTTGACTAGGTGGGTAACCTTTCAATTATGCCTCTAACAGGTCCAAACGCAGTCTTATATTTGCTGCTAGGAGCAAATTTTGACATGAGGTCTCTGTGTAAGGACTCAGTGTTCTTTACAAATGGTCCCATGGCTTTATAAGAAGATTGTGAATTACTACAAAGACTCTGCCACCTGTGTCATTTTAAAAACTACTTTCTCTCCATCCCAGGAGGTAGACAGAAAGGTGAGGCAACAGACAGTCCTTTCCACTTGCCCAAGATGAAGAGGAACCATCCATGAGCTGGTGGGGGTTCCTCGATCTTCCTGGGCCCATCCCCCTCACCCCCAGCTGTGGGCACTCAGTGGACTCACATAGTTGGCATGCAGTACAGTGAAGAACTCAGGGTTGGTGAGGAACTTGACAGCTGGAGACTGAAGCAACAGTGTGATTTTCTGAGAGTTCCCAGGGGAAAGTGACCCTTCTCTCCCCAGTTCTGGAAAAAAGAGACAAAGCAACTGAACCTGTTTGGAAAGCCGACTTGTCCTGCCAAGCTATGCCTGCCGACCAGGTATACACCAAGCTAGACGTCTGGGATCTGATGCTGTCACCTTAATTCATTTATGTATTCTCAACGCAGCAGGTCTCCAACTTTGCCCTTTTAGCTGAGCCTGCATTTCCTAGTTGTGAGACCTTGTGGCTCCCAGGTAAGGGGCTGCTGGATGTCTGAGGGCCTCTGCATCTCCACATCCTTCGTGAGCCTGACTTCTTCCTGCTTTCATCAGAGTGCTTATAGGATCTTGTTTTTCTCTGCCTTGGAGCTGCCTGGCTTTTATGCAGAGGGTGGGCAGAGGCAAGGGACACCTGAGGCTATAGTGAGGTCTGAAAAATGCCTGCTTGGGGGAGGCATCCAAAAGCGTGGGTCAAAATGTATCCTTCCTTCCTTCCTTTCTTCTTTTCCTCCCTCCCTCTCTCCTTCCTTCCTTTTTTTCTTCATTCCTTCTTTCCTTCCTCCCTTCCTCCCTCCCTCCTTCCTCCTTCCCTCTTTCCTTCCCTCCCTTCTTCCCTCTATCTCCTCCTCCCCCCCTCCAGTAGACCGCTGCCCATTTGCCTTGTCCAGTGTCATCCAAAAAGTGTATCAGGGACAAAGTTGAGCCTGGCTTTTCCTGATTCTGAAGCCACCTCTATCTATGATGTTTCTCTACCTCTTTCTAAGGGAGGGAGTGGGACATAGTCTAAAGAACAAGACTTAGCAGTTAAGTGACCTGGGTTCAAATCCCACCATTTTCTACTCATCTGTCATTGGGAGAGATACTTATCCTTCCTGTGGCTCACCTGTGAAATGGGAGGATTGGACCAGACACTCTGAAGTCCGTTCCACTTCAAGGCCTATGAGGTTTTGACCATGAATTTATAATTTGGACGAATGGACAGATGTCCCCAGTACAATTAACAAAGGATGCTGGAGCCATCTGAAAACATTTCCCCTGCATGGCAGGAGCGTGTGGACAAGGTGAACCTTCCCAGTAATACAGCTGCCATCAGAACTGGAAACAACAGGGGAGGGGCCCCAAGTCCACCCCCTGAGGCACCACCTGCCTGGTGCTGGAGGCTGCCTACCCTGGGGGAAATAGCCAGCCCTGGGCAAATACAGCCCAGGCTGCGCCATCCTTCTCCCTGCCCTCTCCCTCCAAGCAGGGCTGCCGCCTGGGGCTTCCTTTCTGAGAGCCAAGCTACCGTTCCATACGCCCACAGACCGCAGCCACAGATGCCGGGTCCTCGGTCACCTAAGTTCGGCTGAGAAGAGTCTGCCTCAGAGTCGCTGCCCCCTCCGCCGCCGCCGCCTCCAGCTAGAGCCTGCTCAGGGCCTGCTGGGCCGCCAGAGTCGTCTTCGGAGCGCTCCGTGGCGATGGTGCGCTGGATATTCTGGTACCTTTGTGGTGGCAAACGGAAAGACCAGGTCAGTCGTGGGGCGCGTTGCTTGTTTGTGGGCAGAGCCCCCATTCTCTTTGTATCTATTCTGTATGAACCTAAATACGGTCAGCTCGAGCCCTTGTGTTAGAGCCTAACCTGCCGAGCACAGTTCTTCCACTTTGGCATCCCCAGTGCCTGGCACATAGTAGGTGCTTCATCGATGCTTGTTGAACAGCTGATTAACCTGAATCTCAGAAATTTCTAAAGTGAGCAGTGACACAAAAATTTGGGCACCATTTATTTGACCTTGTGAACAAGAATTTTCCGGGGTCATTCTCGTTAACATAATGAGCGATGAAATCCAACACCTCAACAAGCATTTATTAAATCCCTACTGAGTGCTATGGGATACCCAAAGGATCCCCAAAGAGAACACGGCCCAGGCCCTGCCCTCTGCAGCTGTCCTTCCGCTATGGAGCGGAGGGGATCTTGAGCCGGCAGAGGATTAAGCACAAATCAGGCAGAGCGTGCTTGGGGGCAAACGGGAGCAACCGATAGGGTGCTCTTGAACCATCTGAGGAGGGGAGAGACCATGTCAGCTGGGGAGTGGGGGAGGGTGGAGTCACAGAAACCTCAGTCTTAGAGTTAGGGAGCTCTCAGCTTTTCCCAAACAAGAATCCCTTCTGTAAACCACCCACCAGTGGCTGGGAGGCATCTGCGGGGACCCCCCTCATCAAAGGGTCTTCTTCCTCCCACTTCCTGCCTAGAGTAGGCAGGACTGGCTCTCAACTCAGGGAAGTTTTCCCTGACATTGAAGCCTGAAGGAGGCCTTTCTCTAACTCCCCACCCTGCCCCCAGGCCCTGCTTCTACCCTCTGGTGCCAAGCTGGCCAAAGCTAACCCTTCTGTCCTGGGACAGCCCTTCCTGTTCTGGAGGGTGGCCACCTCAGCCTTCTCTTCTCATGTCATCCCTCCCTCACTTCACCCTTGTCCAGTCAACTCCAGTGGCTCCCTCTGACCACCAGGATCAAATAGAAAGCCCTCTGTCTGGCTTTTAAAGCCCTTCTCAAAATCCACAACTCAGTGGATGAATTCAAAGTTTGATGATCTCTCCAATGCGACCAAAGAGAGTCTAAACTCTCTGCCATATTAGAAGATTCACAGTGAAGGTGGCATCGCTGCTAGTCCTAAGGATGTGTGTGTGTATGTGTGTGTGTGTATAAGTGACTGTGTGTGTCTGTATGTGTTATGTGAGTGTACACGGGATGTGTATATGTGTGTGTACATATGTATGTATGCAAGGTATGTACACATGTATATAGGATACTCATGTGTCTTGTGAATGTGTATGTATATGTGTGAGTATATGTGGGATTTGTATACATATGTTTATATGGGATATGCACACATGTCTATCTATACATGTTCATGTGAACGTGCATATTTGGGGTAAGTATGTGCATATATGAAGTATCTTCTATGACTGTGTTTATGAGTTATGTATGTGTATATCTGAGTTATGTATTATATTTATATGGAGTATGTATGTGTGTGTGAGGATGTGTGTATACGAGGTATGTGTATGTGACTGTATGTGTTCATACACATACAGTATGTATTTGTGTATGTGTGAGTTATGCAAGTGTGTTTAAATGGAGTATGTATGTATAAGTATATATGGGATATGTATGTATGTGTGTATAGGTTATGTATATGTGTATATATAGGATATGTATGTGTCTGTGTGAATGTGTGTGTATGGAGTAGGGGTGTGTGTGTGTGTATGTGTGTTAGTTCACAGGAATTAATAAACATCTCCCCAGCAACTTTGAAAAGAAAATGTAATTGATAGTAAAGTTTCCCCTTGCTGCCCGGGCTCCCTTTTCATTCCCCAGAATTCCCATCCCTGGAGGGTTTTCCCCTTGGGGTCCTGATGAGGCATATCACTTGTTAACTTCTGAGATCAGACATTAACCTGCACAGGCCCTCGGATCCCCAGGGACAACATCCTCTTGCTACAGAAACAGGAGAGAACTGAAAGCAAACCAGTCTTTGGCTGCTTATAACCCTCTTCTGTGACTTTAGTGGATTGGCCTGACAAACCTGCCCCTCCAACATCCCATGGGAAGCTTCAGTGCAAACCAACACTGGGTTTTGGGGTTCCCCACCCTGGTACTTGTGCCACTCAACGGGGCAGACTGCTCAACAGCTCTATGCCTCAGTTGCCTTATCTGTAAAACGGATAAGATGAGAAAATACTTGTAGCGCCTCTCTTATAATGAGTCTTAAATGGGGCAATATCTGTAAAGTGCTTTGTAAAACTTAAATGTGCAATGAAATCATCATCATCTTCATCATCATTCAAAAATAGTTGAATGAAGAATAGCCAACGCCCCCCCCCCCCCAAAGGGTGCCTCTCAGGTGCTTGATGTCAGGTCAGTCCTGGGCAGATGGAGGGGCTCCCGAGGGCAGAAGCTGCCTTCCTGGCCCCAACACTTTGCACAGTGCCTGGCACACAGTAAGGAGTTTGATTCGATAAATGTTTGTTGATCGATCAGCTGACTGATTGATCGTCCAACATCGCCCAGCTAAGTAGACACAAAACTGGGACTAGAAACCCTGGAAGATGTTTAGACTCCTGGTTCAGTGTCTTTCAGCTAGTGAAGAAAGCAGCTTGCCCTCCCCTTCCATCTGGAGCTATCCAGGAACCTTGGTTTAACTTGTTAATATTTATTAATTCCTGTGAACACACACACACACACACACACACACACACACCAACACCTGTGTGTGCTTGGAGCAAAAGTTATTCTGGTTGGGCAGGACTCAGAGGACGCTCCCTGCATCTTGGGGGACACTAGAACTGATTCTGGAGCACTCTCCTGAAGTACTAGGAGGTTATTAGCCAGTGCCCTGCGTGTCCCGGTGTGGAAGGTCCCTTAAGCTGGACAGCTCCCCTGGTGAGGCTCGAGGGCAGCTGTGATCATCATGCCAGATCATTGAACAGCCCTCAGGGCTTTCAGCTGAGCTGGAGATAAGGTCGGGAAAACCTAGGGATTTATCTGAAGGTTAGCTGATCCTTCTGACTGATTACAAGATAGAGCGAGGCAGGCCAGCTTCCAACCTCAGTCCTCCTCCTCCTCCCTCACCCCCCACACTCAAGCAGGTGACAAAGCTCGTCCCTTCTGCCCCATCACATCACTCATATATGCCTCCCAATGCAAGGAGGATAGTTGCATTTTTTTGTATTTCTGTCCTAGTGCCTAGAACTGTGCCTGGTACATAGTAAAGGCCGTAAGAAATTCTTATTGGTTGGTCATTGACATTCCCCTGTCTCCACTCACACAGTTACCACCCTTTATCCCATTTCTCCCAGGCTATTCCAACCACCCTCTGGAGGATCTCCCTATCTCCCCTCGGCTGCCAAAGTGATCTTCCTGAAGGGCAGGTCTGACCATGTCATCCCTCCCTCACTTCACCCTTCTCCAGTCAACTCCAGTGGCTCCCTCTGACCACCAGGATCAAATAGAAAGCTCTCTGTCTGGCTTTTAAAGCCCTTGATAACCCAGCCCCTTCTGACTTTTCCTGTCTCGTTACATCTCACTCTCCTCTACAAATCTATGATCTTCTGTGAAGACTTGAAGAACAATTGGATTCTGGATCAGCTATGGGCTCAGAGTCATGACCATCCAGCCCAGAGACAGTGTGGCATGGATGTGTATACTGGGGGGTGGGGGGAGGTGCCCACCTAGGAAGTCAGTCTGCACAATGGAAGGTTCTTGCTCATCTTACCCAAACATCAGAGACAGTCACCCCAGGGGAGATTTGTTTCCCCTTCCTCTTTGAACTGCTCTAAGCACGTGGGGCTTCCAAAGGTCCAGGACTTACTAATATTTGTGTCTCTGTCCTACAGTCTAGAGGATGTCACTTACTAATATTTGGGTCTCTGTCCTACGGTCTCTCTCCACTTAGCTGAACTGCCACACTGCTTTGTAAGGTCTAAATGAGAAAATCTAACCAATGACTCAGGTGCTGGGTGGTGGTGATCAGGGAAGCTTCCTGCAGCAAGTGGCCTTTGAGTTGGCTTTAAAGGACTGGAAACAATTCAAGAGGCAAGGTGAAGGAATGAGAAAAGGCACACCAGGTGAAGGCAATGGTATGAGCAAAGGGATGGAAGTGAGAATGTTCAGTACAAGTTAGGGGAGACGCACAGAGAGTAGTCCAGTTTAACTGCAGCATAGAGTACAAGATAAGTCTGGAAGAGCTGCCATGTTATGGAAGGTCTTGAACGTGAGCAAAGAGGTTGAGCTTTCCTTGGTATATGCTAGGGAGTTAGGGTGGATTTTTGAGCAGAGGAGGGATGTGATTAGCCTGGCAGTAGCTTGAAGGCTCAAGTGGAGGTGATAAGCCATGTTAGGAAGCTTTGGCATTAGCCTAGGACAGAAGAAATGACGGATGGCATTATCATCTAGGCAATGGGAATAGAGAGGAAACCAGATAGGCACCTCATTGGGGCTTGGAGGTGACCAGGCTCTCCAAAGCTGGGCCAGCCTCTGAGCTTGAGTGTTGACCTTTAACAGGTCCTAGCCAGTTAGAGAAGCTTCAAGAGGAATTACGAAGAGGGACCATAGAGCTGCTGTTCAGGGCCAGTCAGGGCAAGTCTGGAGAGGCTCATTACCAGGTAGACAGCAGGGCGATGATTTGGGGGGCAAGAACAACTCTTAAAAACCATTTAGTAAGCCATGCACACAGCCTAGACTTGGGCAAATGATTCAAGGGCCAGGTGGGAACAGATTTCCTGAAGAGAACCAAAGTCTTCATTTTGTGTCCTTCCTCCCACTCCTCTCAAAGCCATCACTTTCAGGGTGGGAATATCTATGAAAGGCTAGCCATGTCACTCCCAATCTTTTGTGAGAATTCTAAAGAAGACAGCAAGGAGAATGGTAGGGGGTGGCCATGGCTTTCTTCTGGCACTGACCGTCTGTTGAGCTGCTCCATCTGCTGAATGGACCCTGACCTCCGTATCCCATCGGGAGTAGCTGCTGTCGTTGGACGTTGCCACGTGGTTGTTCGGTTGACATGATCCACGTAAAATACTCTCCCGTGGCTGTCGATACGAGCTTCCCAGTCTGGTGTTTAAGGAAAACAAAAATAAAGGAAATGAATAAGGATTCCCAGGGACTTCTCACCTGCAGGACTTCACACCAACCTATGGGTCCTGTACTGAACTCTCTAAATGTACCTGTTCACATGTTTGTACTGTCATAATGGAGAACTAGCAGTCACCCTGGCTGCCTGACCAGCTAGATGCTTGGGAAGGATATGGACATAGTAGTTATCATGAAGTTTGAGTGTCTTCAGTCTTTGCCCTAAGCTCTTAGAGTTGGCTTCTAGGGGCTTTGGGTTTAATTCAGTGTCCAAGGTATAAATAGCTTAGGCTGATGTGCCTGGTTTTAAAAGGGAGGTCAGACTTGTAGAATTTGATTAAACAATACAGTGATATAGCAATGACCTGGCCAAACTTTGCTACCATTCTGGGTCATCTAATCTAAATTCAGATGACTTTCCAGGACAGCTTCTGAATCTGGCGTCTGTGAATTTTTTTTTAGATTTAATGACTACATTAAAATTTCCTTTATAATCCTAAGTATTTTATTTTGTGCACTTAACAACATGAATCTGAGAAGGGAGGGGTCCATAGTCACCAAACTAACTTCTTAAGGCATCCATGAATCAAAAAAAGCTGATGAACCTTTGTACTAGGAGCTGAACATTTGAAGGGGGAGGGGTGAGAATAAGAGAAAAGGGGACAATTATGCAAAGGATATGGAATGATAATCACTTAGTGAGGAGTGAGTTATATGAGGTATGGTTTCTAGCCTCCAGAATTGACCTACCTTAAACAATTACTTGACTCTTTGGGTAAAGACTCAGTGTACTAAATACTTGGGTTACAAAGATAAGTCTTGATTGCAAAGAACCTGGCTATCTTTCATTTTCTAATGCAGGACTGGCTAAGCCTCTTGGGGTAGAGCTGAGACCAAACAGGCTGAACCGTCTTTGCTAAATCAGCTAGATGGTCTTGGGGTGTCTAGAGGAGTGAAATCCTGATGTTCTCATGATGAAAATCAATCAGGATGTTTTATTGAAAAATGCCTGGTTTTGAAAATGGCAAAAGACCATGTAACAGTGTTAGTCAGACCCCAACTATCTGAGTGAAGGGAGGGACGGACAGGTTTCCAACTACTCCTTGCTAAGAGCTCTGCATCCACAGTACAAAAGGACAGGGAAGGCAGCTCCTGCTGGATCCTTCTGGAAAAAAGCCCACTCAATCACCTGGCAAGTGTAGACACATGTCTATAGATTTGTTGTCGACACTGCTCAGGGGATGAAGTACCCATCTCAGCCACTAGAGGGAGGCCAGGTCAAAAGATCAGGCCTTTAACCCAAAACTAAAATAGGTGGAAACATTATTGTTTCACTAGTTGACCACAGGTCGTAGTAACATGATCTGGAGGCTTTCTGACCTCAAAGATTCATGTTGCTAAGAGTCTCCTAGGAGCTAAGTATCCCCGCTGTCTACACAGCCAGATGCCTGTGCTGTAAATGTGGTGGAAGTCAAGGGCATTATGAGAAAATTTCTGCTGAAAATGTATTGGGTCCAAGGATGGATAAAGCAAAAGGCAATGAAGAGAGCAGAGAAGCAAATAGCGATGGTGCTGGGAGGGAGGGAGGGCAAGCACAGGTCCTTGTGTGGGAACATTCCAGACTGACAGAGCAATGGCAGTCTCCACTTGTATATGCAATTTAACTTCAGAGCTGACACAAGTTCATGGCCTGGTGTCAGAAGTTATACATCTGTGGGGATGTGGTCCAGTGATGGGTTGACCTAGCACTGATGGACTCCTTCACATTCCATGGAAACCTAAATACCAACAAATGCCACATCTAATTTAAACGTGCAACAAGAGAAGCCCAGTCAGAATGGATTCAGAATATGAGAGTTGTTTTCTCTTTAAATTTTTTTTGGGTATTTTAGTTTCAATGGAACATTGGCAAATCCATCTGGGTGATGTCAAACATTGCTTGGCTAATGTCTGCAATAGCTCATTACTGAACACTAACCATAGCATTCATAATTATGTTTACAAGTGTGTTGATCAGGTTATACTAATACTGAATTTTGAGGTCTCAGAGAAGGGACAGTGTGGTATGGTAGAAAGTGCACTGGACTTTCAAGCCAAGAGACCCAGGTTTGGCATCATCACCATTAACTCCATGTCAGTCTTTTCTTATGTAATATCATTTATTGATGATAAAGTTTTAGAGATATGGTGGGAGATTGTTTTGCCATGGCTTCTTTTAATGTGCTTATTAGATATCAGAGATGTTGGGTACTTGAGAAAACGATCTAAGGCCATGTCAGGCCAACACTGTCTTCCTGTGTCATGATGGGATGAGGCAAGTGTAAACAAAACTAAAAGTATCTTTTTGCTCAGGGGGTGAGTCCTCTGGCTTTGGGCATGATGGGATGGTCACTATGTGCTTGCCTGGACTCTCTGGGTTCAGTGCTCTGCAGCTTGGCCCCAGTTCAAAGACCCTCCATCTCCAGAGCCAAATGCCTAGGTTCTCCTGAGATATAATAGAAAAATGGGCTTAGCATCTGGTTTCATGCTGTCTTGAGTTGGGGTGGTGGTGCTGAAGAATCTTCCATTTAAGTAAATATAATGGCAAGAAGGAAATGGCCCTTTTATTATTTGGGATTGTCTAAGAGACCTTGGGAGGGTCGTCCATTATAACTACAGTCCATTGTTCTTTAGTATCTCTTAGGCAGAAAATGGAAACACTAAACATCTATTTGGGAATGATCATTTTCAAGAACGAGAAAGGCTTCTGGGAAATAATTTTAAAAATACCTATTTCCCAAATGTTCATAGAAAATAGAAAATGATGTTCCACTATGTGTAATTGATATTTGTATGTGTGAGTACTGTTGTCAAGGAAGAGCAGAGGAGAAGAGAAATAGGAGGGGAGAGGAAGGAAGAGATGAGGAGAGGAGAAGGGAAAGGAGAGGGGAGAGGAAGGAAGAGAAAGGGAGGGAAAAGAAGAGGAGAGCAGGAGGGAAAGGAGAGGGGAGAGGAAGAAAGAGAAGGGGAGGGGAAAGAAAAGGAGAGGAGGGCAGGGAGGGGATGGGAGGGAGTAGAGTTTAAAGGAATATTTCTTTCTTACAGACAGTGAGAAATGCAGAGTATTTCTTTTTAGGTAAATCCTAAGTTGGATTCTCTTGGAGGATTGTAATTCACTTGTGTTACTTTCTACTTGGGGCATATTGCTAAACCAATGATTGAGTGACAAATCCTGAATCAGGCACCACTGAAGGTCATGATTCTTGGCTAAAAAAAAAAAGGCATGCTGAGTTTAAGGCTAGCCAGCTGTATAAGATTCACAGGGTTTTTTGTTTTTAAACTGATAAACCATGTCCTGAAGAGGACCCATGATTTGTTGTTTAATAGGCAGAAAGGCCCACCATGCTGGACCATTCGTGAGTGAGGTATGCTATTATTGGGTTCCACTGTGCTGGTAGATGGGTAGCCATGGGATTGGATGAGCACAGGAGGCAAGAACGGAAACAATGATAGATAAGTCCATTCTTTGCATCTTGGAGAACCTGTTTTTAAAAAAATAAGACAGCTAAATATGGAAGCTGGTAGTGATTGGAAAAGTAACCTGAACCCAAAATTGGCCCCTGGAAATTTGCCAACAAAGGAATATTTGTTATTCTCTCCATTGCCCAGGTACCTCAAGACAAGCTGCTCTCCTGCCTGGCCGGGAAGAACTCATTTCACCTAGGAATATCTAACAAACCCCATGACTGGTGTAGCCAGTGTCAATGCCTGCAAATGCCAATGGCCTTCAGGACAACAGCAGTATGTGGTGTCCTAATGTAAGGGTGCTAAGGACGCCATCCCTCCACTGGAGCACAGAAGGTGGTCTCGACTTTACCCTCCAAAGTAGTGCCCCTTGGGTTTGAGGAATCCCAGAAGAATTTTTGGAGGACTTCCTACTGTTTCGCCAGGCCACTGAGATTTCTGGTAATGCTGCATCCCAGTCCTCAGTGGTCTCCAGGACCAGAAGTCACCAATTAATCTCCTATGATCCCATAATGAAAACCTTCTTCTTTGGACGTGGGGACTGGAGCAGGGTTGGTTCAGAAATGCCGCACTGACCTGTTTGGACTTGACAGGAAGGGTTCAGAAATCAATGTTAAACACTAAGGCTTACTTGGTGGAAGAGGTTCATCGATAGTAGGGTAGTGATGGTGGTCGGGCCTCAGGGAGGGAAGCAGGCCGACTGGCTGAGAGTTTTGGAGTAAAGGACAATCACCTAAGGATGAGACAGTCAAGACATTCAGATTCACACATTGCTGTGGCAAAGTCATTCCAAAGCGCCTCTGTCAGGCAAACCACTGTGGCGAGGCTGGGGGTCCTATGCCCATGGCGCATTGCTATGCTAACCCACATTCATGTGGCAGAGAACAAGGAAAAGGATGAACCCAAAGGCCTGTAACCAACCACTCAGATCAAAACACAGAATCAGATCGGCACCTTTTGGGGCTTTTAAAGGGGTGATTAAGGGGAAAAAGGGGCAGGAAAAGGAGGTAAGAGAAGCTTAGCAGAGCCTTCTGAGAGCCCAGTTGTCCTACTGGGGTCAAGTAAGGTATGTTTTGAGGCCCTATTTGGTATCTTCACAGCTCCAGCTCCAGCTTTGGGTGGGTACCAACTGAGAGAGATGCTCTGTGGCTGTTAGGTGAGATTTGGTTTTTCAGTATGAAATTCTCAGATGAAACCAATCCAAGATGGAGGTGGTAGGCTGGTGGGCCAAGAACCTGGGGTTCAAGGGCCAAGGAGTGGAGATAAGCCCAGGGCACTGTATGAGACAAGAACAGGACTCTGGACTGCTCTTGGGATGGAAACAAGCAAACGCAGCTGCTTTGGCACAGGGAGGGTGAGGAGGGCAAGAGACGGAGAGACAAAAGTTAGAAAGACAAGACAAGGAGAAACTGGAAACAACAAAAAGTGCTGAATGAGGAGGAGGATAAAGACAGAGACCTCAGAGAGAGCTTAAGAATTCTTATTGTCATCATACAAGGCATTCCCCAAGTGAAGATGGTGGGCTGCCGCTCTGTCAGGCTAGACCTCAGAAAAGCCTGAACAAAGTGCTGGGGCAGACTTCATCCCACTTCATGACGCTGTGATGCCTGCTGAGGAATTTCCAGGAGGGGTGGGCCATGCAGAGAGGCTGTGGCACATAGGTGTCACAGAAGGTGACATCTTAGATAGTCACTGCATGGCTCTAACCCAACTTGGTTTTTCCTGACTGTAGTCCTCATCCAGCCCTGTTTTGGTACAAATGGTCCTCTGTTAAGGAAGACAATACAGAGCCACATGGGTAGGTTCCTTTCTTCCTGTCCGCAGAAAACACCTGGCTTTTGTAAATAAGTGTGAGGGAAGGAGAGCTGGGGGGAGGGGGGAAAGTGAATTCTATTATCTAGTCTCTCCAAAATGAGAGAAGCTGAGTTTTGTGAGAAAAGAAGCCAGAGATCTCTGTGAATTCCCAGGCTGTCCCTAGGAAGAGTTAATGGTTATTTGCCTATCCTAACCACTCACTCTGCTCCATTGGTCAGGTACAAAATGGAGAGAGCAGGACAGCAGATAAGCTAATGCCTGTTTCACCCTATTGACTCACAAGCAAACAATAAAACCTGAGCAATGCGCAGATGAATCCACATCTCTTGTTGGGAGCGGGAGTCCCCTATTAAATGTTCATGGAGTAAAATTGTTTCTTTGGGAAGCTCTTGTGTGCCCCTCATCCCTTCTTTGGGTGTCTGTTCTCACCAGGGCCTAAAAGCTTTACCAAGGCTCTGGACTGAGTCCCATCTATGGGCTAAGCCCTGCTTCTGGGGGTAAGGCTTCTTGGTGCCTGTTTGTCAATGTTTTCGTGTTAGAATAGCACAAAAGGACAGGGACAACTTTCCTGGGTCCAACAGCAGGTTTGGGTGGTTTGTGTTTTGTTTTGTTATGATTTGTTTTAAATCTTCCCTCCTTTCTAATTCCTTCTACCAAGAAAGCCAAAGACAGCTAACTAACCACTGGAGACAAGGGTGTCTGTTGCCTGGGGGTGGTGGTGGTGGGAGGAATGGAATGGATTTTAACCGCTTTGGGGATTCCAGCCAATGGAATGACATGACAGACATCTCAGCCAATAGAATGGGAGCAGGATGGAGGATGGAAAAGATGGATCCCTGGCACACAGAAAGGGTCACACGCAGATTCCCTTGTCCCCAGACACAAAGCTGACCTGTTGGGTCCTTCTGGGGACGTCTCCCTCACTCACTTGGAAGCAGATTTGGGAACCAGTGGGGATCCAATTGCACAACTAGGAGGTTCCATCCCTTGTCCTTTTGTAAACAATTATAGAGGCCCAGGGCTGAGAGAAAGGGAAGCTTTGCGAGAAGCACGGATGTTCTGCAGTTAGATAGTGCCGGGGGACTGAGTTAGGGGCTCAGAGAAGGGATGTTTAAAAACTCAGAAAGGTGGTGTCCTCTATTAGAAAAGTCAGCTAAAAGCTAACCATGTCAGTCGGCCTCCCATCTGCTCTGCACACATTCTCTTTGTATGTCATTGTTTGCATGGTGCCTCCCTTATTAGACCGTGAAGAGCAGGGACTGTATTTGCCTTTCTTCGTATGCCCAGCACTAGGCACAGCACCTGGTATTCAGTAGGCACTTAACAAGTGCTTGTTGACTGACTGGCTGACCTAACTTTCTCAAAGTTGCTGAGAAATCTTTCCAAGACACTGGAAAACTTCCTCAGAATCCTCCATGACTTTAGAAGTCAAGTGAGAGCTCCCTCCCTTTGCCACGTGATTTCATCCCAATTTTATGCATCAGAGAACCAGAAGAGGTACCCTGATACTACTCGCCATTGGAATGTCCCTCCATGGGCTCTCTTCTGGTGAACGGCCAGGTACTTTGGCATCCACTGTCCTTTTGACTTGCCTTGTTTTCATGGTGGCTGGGGATTCCCAAGGACTTACGACTTACTTCCCCTTCCTTACCTCTAGGTTGATTGTGGAGGAAAGAACCAGAGCAGACAAGGCACATATGCACAGAAATATAGCACAGACAAATCAACAGCAAATCTCTTTGCCAAACACACTCATTTACACACTTAGACCAGAGCTCAATTTCATATTTGTGGTTGGTTGGGTGAACCGAGGCAAGGTTTTAGCTTCCCCCAGCTCTCATGTAGTGGCATCTTACTGCAGGAATGAATCCTGCTCTTGTCTTAATTTCACTGTAGATATCTACATGCTTGGGGAGAAGGGGAGTCAACAGCCCAGCACAGATTATTTTCATTATTTTTACCAAGACTGACTGTAATGTAAAATAAACAGTTAGTGGTTAAGCATTGTCCAGATTAGAGATAAAAAACCTTCTACCTACAGGCCAGACCCAATTCTTGATTTGATCTCATTCAACCCACCAACAAAATCCAGAAAGAGAAAGCCTTAATTTATGCCCACAGTAAGAAAATACAACACCATTTAGTGTTCTTTTATGACATTATTTTAAAAGGCTTCAGTTATGGAGACGTTGCTTCTTAAAAGTATGTGTGTGTGTGTGTGTGTGTGTGTGTGTGTGTGTGCTCGAGTGCACTCAAGCACGAGTGTTGGTATTATATGATCCTTTTTTTCCTGTAGGTATGCCATTTCTCGCTCTTTCCTTTTCTGTCTTCATTTTATTATTTTTTACTTTCTGTCACTGTCCATCCTTTCTATTTTCCATTATCTGTCTCCATACCTCTTTTGCCTCTCTCCTTTAATTGGCCATGATGGAGAATTTTAGATGAAAAATAACTTGATATGTTTATTGAATACTTTTCAGATTCATTCTCTTAATTTACTTGGCATATGAGTAGGGCATTTTTGGTTTTTCTTTTTAAATTTGCACTAAATTGAGTCACTGAGGAATTATTATACTTAATTATTATTCTTAATTACATGATTCCTGGTTCAATTTTTTTTTCCTCTATGGGTTACTGACCTTTATTATCACAAGGTTTTTGTTTTTTAAATCTCTGGTTAGGGAATGCAAATTAATTTTAAAATAACCTTCAGTACAACATATTTTGAAAGATCAATGTTCTGTTTAAGGAAATTTATAAAAAAATTACAAGATTGCCAAAGGATGTGATTTCTCCCGTTATAAGGGTGTTATGTGATCCATATCACTGCTTAACTCCACTAACTCAGAAAATTGTGAGTTGACTATATGAAAGTTCTTTATACAAACCTAAGTAGGAATCATGGAAGAGTTATAATCCAATACCTGGTCATGTGCATAAAGGGTATGCCTAAAGACCCGATCATAGTAGGATCAACATTCATTGGCTAATAATATATGACGTGTGCTTTGTGAAGTAGTAAGCCTACTTAGCCAGCTAATATTAACATTGTCCAAATAATACTGGAGACAGATCTTTTTCTTTAAAACCGTTTGGTCACATTTTGGCCAATGTCAAGATTAGTTGATGTAGTGTCTCTCAGCGATCTCATTCACTTGCACCCACGCCCACATCCAACAATTTGGAACTGTTAATTCCCCTCTGAGGATGGGAGGGCTCAGAGCTGTATAGGAACAAGACAGGAAGAGACAACTCTGATTGAGGACTGGCCACTACAATTTATCGTTTCCTACTTTGGACAGCCCTCGGATTCTTTCCCAAGCTGGTGGCTTGAGGTCTAACCTTCTCTCCGGTTGCTTGGTCCCGCACTTGGGGACTCGAGCCCATCTGCTGTTCTTGCGGCATTCCCATGGGGAGCAGCCAGCTCGTCTGGCCAGGTGGCAGTGCCATCGCCAGCCTCCCGGTCCAGCTCCGGGCTGGGCACCGAGCCTGGCACAGACTCAAACGCACTGTTCTCCTCGTCGTCGTCGTCCTGCGAGGAGAAGACCGTGCTCTCGGAGATCTTGGCGCTGTCCACGGAGGAGAAGCGCGTGTGGCTGGAGAAGCGGTTGTTGCCTTCATAGCAGGACGGGCTGTAGCAGGACGTGCTGTAACAGGAGGTGCTATAGCAGGACGTGCTGTAGCAGGACGTGCTGTAGCAGGACGTGTCACAACCCTCAAAGTCATTGTCGCGGCCCTGCCGGGGGCTGGAATCGCTCTCGCTGCCGGTGCTGGGCCGGGGCTCGCTGTCTGTGAAGGAGCCGCTGTTCAGATCCAAGAGCCGCTGGATGGATGGACTGTGGGGCACCAGGCTGGCAGTGCCCACCTCTGCATCCCCTGCCTCTGGCCCGTCTTCCAGGCGCAGCGGGTCGAGGGCCACCGTGTCGGCCTCACTGAGCACATCCTTCTCCGAGACGTCCTTCACCGTGGACTCCTCTTCTGCGGCCTCTTCCTCCTCCTCTGCCCTGCGGCCGCCCTGAGCCGAGGGCATGCTGTGCAGCAGGTCGTGGATCCTAATGTAGTGTGTGCGCGGGGTCTCGGGCTCGCCACAGGCCGACGCGATGACCGTCTCCAGCTCAGAAACCGGCAGAGAGCACGGCCGGCTTTTCCTTTTCACCGAAGGCCTCAAGCGCAGGCCGCCCTTTTCCGGCTGCAAGTCAGGCAGGCCCTCCTCCCCTTCGGCCTCCTCTTCCCCCTCCTCCCCATGTTCCTCCTCCTCCTCCTCTTCTTCCTCCTTCTCCTGGCGCTCACCAGCCAGGGGCTCTGGCTCAGCGTCCTCTGCCCCCGGTTCCTCTGCACTGGGGGGAGCTTCTCCATCATCCTGTACGGCTGAGAGGCCATTGCTGGCTTCCAGGGGTGGAGGAGGAGAGCGAGGAGGAGGAGGAGGAGTGTCCGGACACACATCGAGGTCCTCGGCACTGAGTGAGGGCAGCTCCCCACTGGCTGGCACGGGCCCAGGAAGCTCAGCAACCTCACTAGTAGCCTCGCCATCCTCTCCTGCCTCTTTGCTGGACTCCTCAGGCGGCCTGGGAGCCTCTAGGCTGTCGCCCCCAAAACCATTCACCTCTCCACCCCCATCTGGCTGATCCAGTTCCCTGCTCTCCTCCCCATCCAGATGGACACATGTGGCCTCCTCAGGGAGGCTGACCTCCATCAGATTGGTCAGGGTGCTCTCCTGAAGCTCGGCTGGCTCAGGGTCAGTGTTCGTGGAGATCTCCTCATCATCTGCTAAAAATAAAGAAAGAGATTTTTCACCTTACCGTACTCCGTGTTAAAGGATTAACTAGGGACTGTTGCTGATGGACAGTCAGGCTGTGTGTGTGTGTGTGTGGGCGGGTGCTGTTCCATACCCCAAGCCTTTCCAAGGAACACTGTGGCTGGGATGGGGTGGGGGGGCTGAGGATGCCAGGGGTAAGGAAGGAGGTCTGCTTTGAGGCCCCCCACCCAGGCCAGAACCAGGGGCTTTCCCATGTGGAGTATTTAATGAATTGTGTTGTTGAATTTACTACTGCCCCAGGCTCATTGGGGAACCCCAGATCCCATTAATCACGATGGAGAGAAAACTCAGATACAGAGATATACTCAGGGTCCTGAAGCTAAGAAATGACCTGCATATTTGATTTTTGAAGCTTTACAGTAGCCAAGACCATCTGCCCCAGATAGGAGGGGCCCTGGGAGTCACTGAAGTCCCCATCTGGAGGGCTGTCTACCTGGCCCCACCCTCATCCCTTCATTCTCTGCCTGAATCGCCCTACCTGTACCTGAAAGGGGAGAGAAAGCAGCTCTGCTGCAAAGTAACTAGCAGGTGTGGTTTGGGCAGAGGGACAGCTGGAGAGTGGCCTGAATTCCAAGCCTGTTGAAATGGGAAAACAAACCCATCCCTGAAACGAAGCCCTTTCCAAGGGCCAATCTGCAAACCATGGAGACCGGGATGATTTCTCTGAGTCTCTGCAAGCTGTGAGTGGCCAGAGAGTCCCGTGCTCATAGATTCCAAGCTGGAAGGGACCTTGGGGGCCATGTGGTCTATCCTTTCACTTGCAGATGTGGAAACTATCTCCTTGGAAAGAAAGCCCCTTGAAAACCAGAGCTGGGATGTTGTTTTTTCTTCGTATCCCCAGCGCTTAGCCCAGTGCCTGGCACATAGTAGGTGCTTAATACATGCTTGTTAACTGACTAGAGATCAGCTGCACAGTTAATTAGGTCCCAGGAAAATCTGGGTTCAAGTTTTGCCCTGGATCAATACCAGCTGTGTGACTCTGGGTAGTCATTTCCTCTCTGAGAATGTAAACTGCAGAGGAGATGACCTGCACTGGCTAAGGGATTTTCCTCACCTGAGAGTTCCCTATACTGATGAAATCCCAGATCCACTCCTTCTGCCCTCTCCTTATTTTCCTGACTCCCAGTCTAACACTCATCCATATACCATGTTGCTTCTCTGGTCTTGTCTGGCTCTCTGCAAGCTGCCAGAGGCCCAAGGGCTGTTTGGTTCTCTGTGAGAAGCCCAAGTCCAATAGCTTACTCCTTTTATCTTTGTGCAAGGTGCCAGAGACCCAGTGTGGCTCTCCCCAGGTTGTCAGTTCTCCCTGGACCCTGACTATCTTCATGATTTACTAGCAAAATTCACTCCCCTGAGAGAAGCTATCCCTAGTGAGCCGTCCAATCACCCTCCTAGATACAAGGGAGACGGGTTTCCAAGGACTAACCTTGTAGGGTGTTTGCTCATGGGTTTACCCAGAGCAATGTGGCTCTTCTTGCCAAGCAAATTGAGACAAAAGAGAGCTGTGCCCTTGAGCCAGGAGAACATGTGCCCTCAGAGGCTGCTGTCCCTGCCCTGGGCAGATCCCACTTTGGGCCCAATGGGTCTCCAGTCCTAAAAGAGTGGGCTCATTAAATATTAGGGGTAGAGGCAGAGACCCTAAAGGCCCCGTAGATGCTTCTTCTTTTCATACTGGGACAACTGAAGGTTTCTTTTCTTCATTCCTCCTCTGATATTAGAAAGATTCCTGTCTCACAGCAGCAGGAAAATGCTTGGCTTTCCCCTGCTTGTGCCCTGAGCCTATGCTTTGTGACTATTTGGGAGCACATGGCCTATGGCTATCCTTGCTGAACCCCATGATGGCCTGAGTTTTAGTGTGTAGCATACTAGAGAGAAGAGAGAGGCAAAAGGGCGCACTGGCCATGGAGTTGGGGAGACCTGGCATTAAATCTTGACTCAGTGATGCTGGGTGTCTCTGGGCCTCAGTTTCCACATCTGTAACATGAAGGGCCGGACTGGATGGCCTCTACATTCCCTTTCAGCCCAAGAGCCACAACCCTCTGAAGCCTTGCTCTTCACCTTCAGTGGGGTTTGGAATGCAGATAGGACTCAGCAACATGCAGGGGAATGTGGCCCTTCACATGGGCTGTCAGCAGGCACTATGTGCTCCTGGACTCTGGCAGAAGGAAGTTGACTCCCCTGCCACCTCAGCCAGCTCCAGGGGGCCTGGGAAGGAAGGGGCAATGACTGTCATTTGTCCAATGGGAGACAGAGACTGATGCCGGAAATACCTGGGTGCATGGAGGAGGTGATCTCGAATCGAAACTGCAGCTGTCCACTGACGTGATCGGTCGGGAGCCTGCGGCCCAGGGTGTAACTGACCGCCCTGTCTCTGGGGAGACATAAGCGCCTACCAAGTTAATTGCCCGCCACCCCTCCAATGGGACCTGAGTTCCCTGAGCAGAGGCTTGCTTTTCAACCGCGGAGCTAAGATCTTCTGAAAGAAAATCGTCCAGGGCTTTAGTTACTAAGTCTGCCCCCAAAGGAAGCTTTCACGATGCTTCTGATCATTTGGAAATGCCAGAAGTGGTGCCAAATCCCAGGTGACACTCCCCAGGATCAAGACAGGTGGCTTCTCCCAGTGCTGACGAAGGGCCTGAGGATCTGACCTGGGACCTGGGGCCAGTCGAGGGATCCCAGCTGTGTCCCTGCTTGAAAGGCTGACGTCTAAGACAGTCCCCGGTTAAGGGGACTTGCTGGGAGTAGCTGGTATGACAAATGCTACTTTCCAGAAAACATTCCTAAGTAGGAGAAACACCAGCCCACATTCTGCAGAGTTTGTCACAAGAGTATTGCAGGGACATTGTTTTTTCCCTTCAAAAATTTTGAGTACCGGGCTTTGAATTCCTCAGAGGTAGATTAAGCAAACTGATGCATGCGCGTCAAATAGAGATTATTGACAGCTAGGGGGCGCCATAGTGAGCAGAGTGCTGGTCATGGGGTCTAACTTGAGTTAGAATTCCACCTTAGACACTTTCTAGCTGTGTGATTCTCAGTTTCCTCATCTGTAAAATGGGTGTAATAATAACACCTGCCTCCCAGGGTTTTGTGAGGATCAGATGATATAATTTTTTAAGTGCTCTAACAAGACTTAAAATGATGCAGAACTATTAGCCATGATTATCATCACTGGGATGGCTTTGAGAAGGTCCTCAGAGAGGCAGGTCCTCAGAAGGACCACAGGTTTGAATCACTTAGGAGTTAGCATCTCTCACTGTGATCCAGATTCCAACTCTTTCCCTCCTTGAGCCTCTGGGGCCCAGTCTTTCCTTCTGGGGTTCCCCCAAGGTTTGCCCAGTTAATCCAAAGGCAGTGCCGTGGAAAGAATATAGAATTTGCATTTAAAGGGTGTGGGTTAAAATCTTGGCTTTGCCACTTATTGCCTGTGAGCTTTGAGAAATTCCCTTCTTGTCTGTGCCTCAGTTTCCTCATCTGTAAGAGGACCTTGGACTAGGTGACTTCTAAGGGCCCTTCGAAAATCCTGTGATCCCAAGGTCATAATTTATATCAGCTAGGAACACAAGAATAGCCCCATGTGTCTATAGCCTAAATGAAATCCAAGTAGAGAGACAATGCGGAATACTGGCCAGACAGTTGGAAACTCTAGTGATCTAGATTCAGCTTTGAGCTGTAAGACTTTGGAAAACTTATAGGCTCATAAACGGAGAGCTGGGAGGGACCCCAGAGGCCATCTAACTCAGTCTGCTTATTTTATAGATGAGGACGCCAAAGTCCAAAAAGGTTAAGCGATTTGCCCAAGTCCACCTAGGTCGTTTATCATGGATGGGAATGAGATACTCAAACTGCAAAGGGGAGAAGACCCATGGAACTCTTCTGAGTGGCTCGCCAAGAAGAGAAAACATACCCAAAGCAGAGAAATGAGAGAAGAGCCATGGGGAGAGTCCTCGGTGCCTGTAGGGTCTGAGGCATGACTTACATGGCCACATGGGCCACACATCTTCCTCCAACATGTGTCTCTTTACCAATGAACTCTACATTTGTGCCCACTCTTCCATTGGGTGCTGCCTCTGTGGGACAGTAGGCCCTTGGTTTATGATGGGAATATTTGGTAGATATTTTTAATTATGTCATCTTAGTCAACGCTTTTGCTTTGAGCTAATTGTGTCTTATGATTGACTATTAAATGCAACTAACCCATGGGGGCTCACAGACCCACAGAGTACCTTGAAATCTGAGAATAACCAACCCTAACCCCACCCTGGCCCTAATCTGTGAGTGCTAATTTGGAGAGATGCCCCACAAGGGTACTACATTTGTATTTTCTTTCTTAGAAACTAGAAGGTATTTTATTGCTAGAAGCAATAAAAGAATCTAGAAGCTGTTGTGCATGTTAACTTTTTTTGTTGTTGTTGTTGTTTTACTTGTATTTTAAATGGAATTGTTTTTAAGTTGAACAATTCTTAAGCATCCTAGGTGGGATTAGACCCAGGTTTTTTCTGATTCCAGGGCCTGCCAGGCTGCCTCTTTATGTATTGTCCTATATGTACTAGGACCCCCTTGAGGGGTATAAAGCAGCCTAAGAAACGGTTCCTTCTCTGAAGTCCCTTAGAACCAATCTGGGGAAAAAAGATGGGCAAGCGAAAAGGAAGTGAATCCCAGAGCTCTTCCAGTGAGCAGAGAAAACCCCAGGACTTAAGTACACAAGGTTATGTGTACCTATGCGCATGCTTGCACATTCACAGACAGATATTAGTTCTGTGGTCTAAGGTAGAGCAGAGTGAACTGAGCATCTGGTGCCTCCCAACTGGGCACTGGGTTTGGTGGTGGGAAATATCATCCTCAGCTTTTCCTAAGATCCTGGTGTTTCCAAGAAGCTTCCCACATGCATGGAAGAGGCTTGAGAGAGCTGATGGTCAATTAGCTCCATCTTCTCTGGATTCAGACACAAACACCCCCTTGAGCTGGGGCTTTCCCCTGTGAGCTGGGGCTGCCGATTCGCTCACAAAATTAAGCAGACTTTTCAAAATAGGAAGAGTGAGAGCGGTTTGCTCTGAGGCTCCAGCCAAGAAATTGATGGGGGTGGGGTGGTCATCCCCTGGCACACTCCCAGCCAGGGTCTTCTCTGCTGGGCTCAGCACAATTGAACGAGATGAAGCATATTTACCCAATCGCATGTCTCTCCAGGAGCCTCTGCACTGGCATGGACAGCTTCCCCAGGAAGCGTTTGATGATGGGGCGGCTCTTAGCAAACTTGTCCTTCACCTCAATCTCCAGCACATCCGTGGGCAGAGAAACAAAGCTGAAATGCTGAAAGGAAAGAAGAGGCCACATGGGTGAACTGAGGGTAGAGCCACTGGCCAGCACTCCCCTCCAGCCTCCTTGGGCCCTGACTGCCAGCCCTTCCTGGAACAAAAGTCAGGATGGAGGAGGAATGCTCTGAGAGAGCCCAGGAGAGACCATGGTGGTGTATTAGTCAAATGAGCATTATACATGCAGGCACTAGACCCAAGTTCAAATCTCGTCCCTGCAATTTGAGCTGGGGCCCATCACTCACCTTCTCTGGGTCTCAGTTTCCTTATCTGTAAAGTGATATGGTTGAATTTCATGACCTCTAAGGTCCTTTTCATTTCTAGGTCTATGAGCCTGAGAGCCACCCTATGGAAGGGTCCTTTCCAGGCTGCCTGGAACAAGTGTGGGACATGCATCTAGCCAGCAACCCCCTCTCTGAGAGCTGTCCAGTTTCTGGGTCCTGCCCAAGCTTCTCTGCTGGCAGCCACACCTCTGGCCAGAATGCCTGTAGGTAGCACAGGACTTACCCAGAGCAGGAATGGCATAAGGACAGGTTGTCTGCTGTCTGTGGCCAAGCCCTTCACTACCAAGTGGCAGAGCCACCTACCTTGCCCAGGTCCCTGTTGAACTCTGCCCTGGTCCTCCACCAGTGACCCCAGCTTCCCCTTTCACTTCTTGCAGAATGGATCCTGGGAGGAGCACAGGCACCCATTCCTCACTCTGTGGCCTTAGCTGCTAGCTCCTCTAGGTCATCAGAGCCTTGTGGTCCCAGGCCTTCCTCTGAGTTCCCTCCTTTGTATTCCTAGCTGTTTCTCTCAGCCCTCTTCGTCCCTGGAGAAGCGAGATCCTTCTGGAGCAGGACTTCAGGCCTGCCTGGTTAAGGCCTCCCAGGTCCCACCACAGAAGGACTGAACAGAGGAATTGGGGATGCTCAGCGTGGAGAAGAGGACAAAGGAGCTGTCCTCACGTGTGTGTGAAAGAGGGCTCAGCCTGTCTCTGCTTGGCCAGAGGAGGCAGGACAAGGATAAGTGCCATGGTCGGAGGAAGTTACAAGATGTAACTTGATGACAAGACAAACTCAATGATTAGAGAAGCAGCAGGGGAGAGCTGGGCTTGGACCTGGGAAGATCTGGGTTCAAGTCCTGACTTAGACATGAAAGTCACTTCCTAAGATGTTGACCTGCCTGATTAAGGGTCTTTCCTCCTTCCAGGCAACTCACCAGGACTTGAATCTGTCAGGAAGGGGTTGACCTGCATTGGGAGAGGGGAAGTTCCTCACTGGGAGTTCCCTAGAGCAATGAAAACATGAGAGCTTTGGAAAAGTGGCCTTGGCTGCCTGGAGGGAGGGATGAAGGGAAGAAGGTAGAGGGGGAAAGAGGAAAGAAAAAAGGGAAGGAGAGAGGGAGGTAAGGAAGAAAGAAGGGAAAGGGAGGAAAGGAGGGAGGGAACTGGAGAGCTCCCCACTTCTTGGAAAACCTCAAGTCAAGGCTGGAGGACCGCTGGCTGGGCTGGGGAATGCTAGACAGAGGATGCCTCCAAGCTCCCTTCCCACTCTGAGATTCTCTGACTCAAGGACTCTCCTTCCCACCTCCCCTGCTCTGACTTCGGTCCCCTGAACTTCCCTGAATTCCTTCCTTTTGGGGATATATACCTCCTCCACCCCTACTCTCTTACTTAATTAAATAATTAATGCTGGCTACTATTATTTCAATTTCCCAAATATTGTTCAGGCTTCTCCTGGTGGGCAGAGCCCTGCACTGCTCATAGAGGGAGAAACAAAGCCCCAGCTCACACAGAGCTCAGTCTGGAAGAGGGACCTGACCCTCAAGGGTTCCCCATCATTCAGGAGGCAGACAGAGCACAGGGTAAGAGGGAGGCCCCAAGGGATGGTGTCAATGACAGGATGGATCAAGGCAGGCTTCGTGGAGAAGGTGGCATCTAAGTTAAGGTGTGTAGAAAGGCAAAAGATGAAGAGGAGGAGGGAGATTTCAGAGAGTCAGAAGAGCGTGGACACTGTCCCATGCAGAATGACAAGGGAGGGGATCCATCAGCATGGATGACTTATTAAAAGGCTTGGGAATCATTGTGAGTCTTTCCCACTGCTCTGGCTGAAGGTCCCCAGGGATGAAGTCACCAGAGTATGCGATGGCCGTGCTTCCTCTGTGGGCACGCGGGCCTCTCCCCCCACACCTTGAGCATTTCAATCCAGTTCTGTCTGAAGCTGAGACTGAGCAAAGGGGCTGGACAGCGTGATCAATTGGGAGTAACTTGAATGAAGAGCAGTTCTCTGCCCTTTCCAAATACAACAAAGCAAGATTTACAGCAGCCAGTTATGGAGGGCTTGGCACACACCCTGGCATGGCGAGGTCCATGGGCATCATCCCTTGATTTGTCCAGGATCACACAACTAGTCAGTGTGGGGGGCAGGATTTGAATTCAGGTCTTTCTTGGCTTCAGGTCCAACCCCCTTTCTGTGATGCTTTGAAGGTTCTTTATTGTTCATGGGAAGGAGAAGAGATTTGGGGTCTGGGTTTAGGGGGCACAAGGCTCTCTCTGGTGTAGCCTTAGTAGGAGACTGGCCCAGGTGCCCTGGGCCTAACAGAAAAGAATCTGGACCCTGAAAATTGTTTGTCTTAACACTTTGCAAATGAAAATGATAATAACAACAACCATAATGATAGCTAACATTTACATAGAGCCTACTATGTGCCAGGTACCATGCTAGGCACTTTGCAATTATTATCTCATTTGAGCCCCACAACAGCCCTGGGAAGTAGGTGCTGTTATTATCATCCCCATATTACAGTTGAAGAAACCAAGGCAAACAGAGATTAAGTGACTTGCCCAAGGTCACACAATTAGTAAATGTCGAAGCTGGATTTGAACTCAGGTCTTCCCTGATTGTAGGTCCAGTACTCTACCCACTATGCATCCTTGATGCCTCTTTGTAAATGTCAGAGGTTAAATTTGAACCTAGATTTGTCCAGAGCTAGTGCTTTTCCTGCTGGGCCTTATCGCTCCCCACTGCAGAAGTTGGGGTACCGTCTTTATTGTGGCGGCTCTGGGAGTGGGTTGGCCATGACTTTAGAGGATCCACTCCCTTTATATACCAGGCCTGCTCTGCCCACCCTAGAAATACCCCATGGAAGGCTCAAGACCTTCCATGTGACCAGCGAGTGTTGACCTTCGACTTGTCTGGTCAGTGCAGCTCCACGCATGGCTCAGACTGCACGGGGGTTGGGAATGCTTCCTCTATGCCCCTCTGCCACACACACCCCAGGCCCTCTCTTCTCTGGTACTGAGATCTCCTGGAGCAGACACATGGAGGAAGAAAGATGTGGAGGAGAAAGCTCAGAGAGAGTTTCCACTTCAGCCACAAGACAAGGTCTGATTATTCTTAGAAGATAAAAACATTCTGGAAAGATCAGAGTGTGGCCTCTGATTGCCCAGAGGAGCTAGCTCTCCAGGAATGGAAGCCCATGGCACCTTCACTCACCTTCATGACTGACGTGAAGTTACAGTAAGCATTAGCTCAAAGCATCATTTGCTGCTACAGATAAACGATTTATCAGGGAAAGAACAGGGGTGGTGTGCCAAAAGGGGTAAAGGAGCAGGTTATATGGGGCGTTTCTGGGCTGATAGCCTGTGCTCTCAAGGCAGACCCACATCATAAGCAATCCCCAAAGATGTAGGAAACAGGAGACCTCCACTGTCACCAACAGCCCTACCCACTTACTGAAGTGGGAGACCTGATCAGGGGAGAGACTGCTTCGTAGCTGGAGAGAACTGGGTGGGGCGTGTGCAATTTCCCATATTCAAGTGAAGTAAAAATGGACAGAAGCCTGAGAAAACAGCTCCTCAAGAGAGCAGTATTATTCAGAAATAATTGTCTTTCTGAAGGACCTGTATGTGCGTATATCGGCATCTGGGAGAAAAAAAAGAAAATAAATTGGGCAGCTAGGTGGTGCCATAGTGCATAGAGTGCCCGGCTTAAGTCCAGGTGACTCATCTTCCTAAATTCACATCTGACCTCAGACACTTACCAGCTGTGTGACTCTGGGCAAGTCACTTCACCCTGTTTGCCTCAGTTTCCTCATCTGTAAAATGAGCCGAAGAAGGAAATGACCACTCCAGAATATTTGCCAAGAAAACCCCAAATGGGGCCATGGAGAACGGACAGAACTGAATGATTGAACAGTAACATTGACAAAGTTGGCAAAGGATTAAGGCAGATTGGGGAAGGCTTCCGGAAGGTGCGCTTTTAAATGAGACTCGAAGGAAGCCAGCAGGAAGAGCGTGACTCAGAGTCACAGAATTGGAGAGTTGGGAGGGACCTCAGACGCTTCTAACCCACCGAAATCTCGAATGTGGCATCCCAGGTGGTCGCCCCCTTATGGCCACCTCTCTCAGGCCGGCCTACTCTGGTTCCATTTGACTCTTGTGGTTAGGGGGTTTTCCTGACACTGGGCCCAAATGGGCCTTTTGGTGACTTCTTCTGCCCCGCCCCTCCCCTCCTCCTTCTGTCCTTTCTTCCACTGGCCAGTGCTTCAACCTCTGGAACAGCCTTCTTGCCTCCCCAGGCTAAACATTTCCAGGTCCTTCAAGGACTCACATGTTTACAAAACAAAGTCTAAAGTTAATTTTTTCCAGTTGGAGTGTCCTCTGGACTCCCCCTGGTTGAGAGGTAGCCTAGAGATCAATGAAGCACACGAGAAAAGCATTTATTAAGCACCTACTATTTGACAGATACTAAGGATACCAAGACAAAAATTCAGTATTCTGCCCCATTGAATGTGAACTTCCTGACTTTTGTCTTTGCTTCACACAGCACCTGGCACATAGTAGGGCTTCATAAATGTTTATTGTCTGATGTCTTCAAGGAGTTTCCATTCTATCAGGACAGACAGTGTATAGATATGGGCAGCCTCTGAATAGATTTAGTTGATGGGGGGTGGTGGTGGCTGGAGGGCACTGTCATCTGGAGTGAGGGGAATCAGGAAGAACTCCTTGTAGAAGGTAGTGTTAGAAGGAAATAAGAGAGAGGCAGAGGTGGGGAGGGGGATGGCCAGGGCAAATGCTTAGCCTGCTGTGGAGAAGGAACAGTAGGAAGGCCCTAGAGCACGTGGAGGAACGTCATGGGTCAGTTAGGTGGGGACAAGATGTGAAGGGCTTCCAATAACAGAGGAGTCTCTCTTTGCTCCTAGAGGTAACAAGGAGGCACTGGAGTTTGTTGAGGGAGGGGACTGACCAGGTCAGACCTTTGTGCTTTGGGAAAATTACTTTGGCAGCTATAGGAAGGATGGATGGCAGACGGGGAGGGCCTTAAGGCAGAGGCCAGTAAGGGGCCTGATGCTACAGTCCAAGAGAGAGGTGACAAAAGTCTTGAATTAAGGTTTTCATCTGTGGGAGTGGAGAGAACAGAACACAGGTGACATAATTTGGAGGTGCAAGTGACACTGTTTGGCAGCTGTTAGGATGGGGGGATGAGGGAGAGTGGGGAATAGAGGACAACTCTGGGGCTGCGGATGCAGGGGATGGAAGTATAGTGGCACCTTAAACAGAAGGGAGAAGTTCCAAAGAGGGGCAGGTTTGGGGGGAAGGCAATGAATTCTGTTTTGAACATGTTACATTTGAGATGTCTCTGGAATATCCAGTTTGAAATGTCCAATTGGTGGTTGGTGACGGGGGACTGGATCTTGGGAGAGAGACTAGGTCTGCATATCTAAATGTGGGAATCACCTGTATAGAGCCAATGCCTAAATGACGGAAGCTGATGAGGCCACCAAGGGGAATGGGAAGTGGGGAGAAGGGAAACAGGACAACAGAGTGGGGGGGAGAGAGAGACAGAGAGAGACAGAGAGAGGAGAGAGAGGAGAGACAGTGATAGAGACAGAGACAGAGA
>NW_020954595.1:10206098-10251108 GCF_900497805.2 Vombatus ursinus | reverse complement strand
AGAGAGAGGAGAGAGAGGAGAGACAGTGATAGAGACAGAGACAGAGACAGAAAGAGGCAGAGAGAGAAGGAGAGAGAGGAGAGTCAGTGATAGAGACAGAGACAGAGATAGAAAGAGACAGAGAGAGACAGAGAGAGAAGAAGAGAGAGGAGAGACAGTGATAGAGACAGAGAGAGAGCTGAAGGAGGACAAAGTGGTCAATAGCATCAAATGCTTCAGAAAGTTCAAGTCGGATGAGGATTTAGAAAAGTTAATCAGATTTGGTAATTAAGAGTCATCAGAACCTTTGGAGAGTCAACTTTCAGTTGAGTGATGAGCCCAGAAGCCAGCTGGCAGGGAGCTAAGAAATGAGAGAGAGAGAGAAAAGTAGAGGCAATGACTAGAGATAGCTTTGCCTATGAAGTTGTCTGGGAAAGGGAGGTGAGATAGAGAACAAGAGTGAGAAGGAACACTGCTCTAGTGAAGGGTTTTTGTTTTTTAATTCAGGGATGGGAGACACCTGGCTGGGTTGCCCTAACCAGCACTAAGAATGCACATAATTTGCTCTCAGAAGTCCTAAGTGTTCTTAAACTCTTCTCTAATCTCGGGGCCCAGGAGATACTTTTATTAGAGTATGGGTGGGGAAGGAGAGGTAACATACCATAGTAGAGAGTGTGCTGGTCTTGGCATCAATAAATTCCACTTTTAACACTTTCTAGTTGTGTGGTCCTCAGCCTTAGATGGTTCTCTAGTTCTTATCCACTAAGTTATAAATAGGTTGCCATCCCTGACATCCCATCTCATCTCTGCATTTGCCAGCTATATAACCACAAGCAGTTTACTTCACCTTTATGAGCCTCAGTTTTTCCTTGTATGTAAAAAGGAACTATTCATGCCAGTAGTGCCTATTTCTCAAGGCTGCTGTGAATCTCAAATGCTGTCTATACAGCACTTTACAAACTGTAAAGCACTATATAAACATCAGCTCTGATTATCCCTGGCACCCGATGTTAGACCTCCCCATCAATTAGTCAAGACCTGATTGTAGGAGACAGATTAGGCCTGGATATCTAGATGCAGGAATCATCTACATAGAGCCAATGCTTAATCCCAATTCCCAGTCCAGTTTTCTGGGCCCATTTGTAGTTAGCTTGATAATAATATGAAACCATGGAAGGAAATGCAGATATAAGTGAAGAGTGTGCATTTCATTCTTGGACTTGCCAGGTAGCTTTGGAACAAGACATAATCTCTGAATGTGCATATCACAGGTCACGTGAGATAAGGAGGTCATGTCATGTGGCCTTCACTTTTCATCTGAACTGAATGGAAGACAAGAGTTGACCAGTCAGGCAGTGGCCATCAGCATGTGCTGCCTTGAATTTCTCTCCTGCTTTCCTAGAATTTGCCTCTCCCCTTCTCCCGCCCTCCCTTCTCCCTGTGCATACCTCAGCTTGCCAGATGGGGTTAACAGTGTTACATATGATCTTGGACCTCTTCTCCTGGCCATGGTGAGGAAGAGCCGGAAAGATGCTGTGTTTCCCTGGCTGGATGGAAATCTTCAGATAAGGATCTGGGTTAAAGAACATCCCTTTCTTCAGCCCCATGGCCTGGAAATCTATTAAAGGAAGGAAATTCAAAGGTTGAAATTTATTTTTGAGGAATCCATGCTTGAATTGGTCCTTATCCAAGAGGAAAAATCAGGATGAAATCTGGGAAATGTTTCAGTCTGCCAGCAATCTGCTCCCATGCCCACCTTCTTTCATCAGCTCTTTCACAGGTTTTCCACATCGGAAACACTTTCCCTCCTCATCTGTGCTCCGAGCATTCTGGCTTCCTTTGAAGATTCTGCCACCTCCTACAGGAAGTCTCTCTTGATCCCCCTAGTTAGCCCTCTCCTTAATCTGCTTTGGATTTCTTTCTGTGGCCTAGCATCCCTGCTCCTTCAGGGCAGGTAGCATTCTTATTTTTGTGTTTCAGCAGCCCTAGCATCCGGCACAGTGCCTGCATGTACACAGTATGGGTTTAAAAAAAGTTCTTTGGATTCAATCAAATTGCTTTTTGGGGGGCTAGAGAGCTGACAGAGAGTTGTGGTACATTAATGTCCCCCAGCCCTGGTGGTTCACAGTCAGAAATCCTTGTGATAAATTAATTAATCTAGCTCTTATCACCACATACCTTCTAGCAACCTTGAGGAAAGTTGTCAGATGATAGTTTAAGGAAGCTTTCAGAATTGATAATGTTGTTTGAGTTCTTGTGAAAGAGCATTGTTAGAAGGCTTTAAGTGAAAATGAAGACTGCCCAAGGGTAATGGATAGGCCCATGGTAATGGCTGAGAGGAAATATATTGAAAGCAGCAAAGGAAGGGAGGTCATCAAAGAAATATGTGCATGAAAAAAAAGATGGCCTCATCCCCTGGTAAGAGTGAGAGATAATGGACAGACATCCAGGGCTCTAGGGTATCCTCTTCATGTCAAGGGAGAATGAGCAAGGAAGGCTGCCTGCACTTTGGGTGGATATTTTGTGATGATTTATGTGAAGGTAGGAACAAGAGTGACATAGAATGGGCAGGCATGAATGGGTTGCAGATGGCATCACTGGAGGGAATGCCTGCATCAAGGAGATCAGACATCTGATGGAATCTTTGCATAAAGGTACAGATTTTAGACAAACCAATTGGCAGATCTTGTGGTCATCAGCGGGGTGGAGGGAGGGTTGTATCCTTCATCTTCACTGACAAATGTAGAGATGTCAGTGGTTGTGGGGGGAACACAGGGAGACCAAAGACAGGAAAGCCAGTCAAGAGAGTTTGATGGACAAGCTGTGAGTGCTTTTTCTTTAGAAAGTAGAAACATAAGGAAATACTGGGACTGCCAGCACTAGGGGAATTAACTAGATATGACTGGGACTGGATATTAATCCCTACTCATAGGATCTCTGACCTCTTTCCTCACTTACCTAGTGAAACTGGAGCTGAGATTTATCACTCTTCTCCATTCCAGTAGTAACTCATTTCTACTCTCACTTTGACAACAATCCTCTAGTGCTATTAATGCCCAATAATGCCTTGTACCAAGACCCCAGTCACCACATCCTGGTTCCAGCTCAGAGGACAGATACTTAGGTGGGACCCTGGATGTAGGATAGTGGGAGGGAGGTAGCCTAATTCAACCCATGTGATGACCTTGAGAAGAACACAGCAGCTTGTCCAGCAGGACAGCTCCAGCTCCCAGCACATCTCCTTGTATATAAAAGGTATGTGATAGGCAATTAATAAATCAGCTGATTGATTCCTACTGAGTAAAATAGAAGTGAATTTTACATGGTGTCCAACAAGGCTGTTGGAGATAAATAAGATAATTTACACAGCATTTTGTAGTACTTAGGGCTGTATGGAAGTATATCATTGTCCTTATCCTTCCACTTTCTCTTATCTTGAAGACAGAAGAGGCTATAACCATCTCACATGTAGCTACCAGTAAAAGGTACAGGTATTGTAGGAAGATTCCATGTCACCTGTCACCACCAGTTCCTCAGGCTGGTGCCTTCAGTAGAGTGTCCACATGCCTCTGAACTGGTCAATCTCACTGGAGAAGCTGGGGCAATCTCTGATCTCTAAACATGTAAGCAAACAAAATTTATCAAGAGAAAGAATATTGTGTCTGTAATGGGTACAACTAATTGATCAAAGTTCTTACTGAGGCTTGGAGAAGTACGTGACTGCCTAACGACTAGTAAGCATCAGAAGGGGGCCTTGAACCCACAGTTTTTGATGTCCCGTCCACCACCTATACCACTAGTCCAAAAGCCCATTGGTTCTTCCACTGCCTTGGCGCCTCTGAAATAGACATGGCAGTAAAAGGAAACTTATGGATAGAAGTAATCTAGGCTTTCAGAAGATTTTGAAAATGATTACCCATGAAAGACAGTTTTAGAAATTGGGTGACCACGATATTCAGGGCAATATAGATAGAAATCACCTTAGAAATTGCAAACGAGGGTTAGGATTAAAAGGAAAAGTTTCTATGTACACAATTCAAATAGTAAGGAAATGGTGCTGAGACTGGTCTTACTTAGCATTTTAATAAATTATTTGAAGGAAGAAGTGCATAGTGAAATCTCAGGGTTTTCAGATAATATGGATTTTTCTGGGTAATGCGATGTGAAGGCTGTCTGAATACATTTTCAAGGCTGTTTGAGTGGGAAGGTGAATTTCACTGTGGGGAAGTGTGAGACAAAGTGTTAGAGGAAAAAAAACACATCCAAAACATTCTCATGGGATGGTCATTACAGACCCACTCACTCCCTCATTTGGCTCTGTCTCTGGGTCTGCTTGGGTTATTCTCCCTCCTTCCTTTTCTCACCTTTCTTTGCTCAGCATTCTTTCTTCCCCCATGTAGAAACTCTAACCTATGCCATATAGATGTACCATCTCTGCCAGGGCTCTTTCAACACTGCCCCTACAATACCAGAATCAAGCTGTAGACTGTCCATTGGATGTTCCATACATGCAGACTTACTGGCTAGATGCTCCTCCCAGAGGGTGCCAGCCAGTGAATGACACCAAGCTTCACAGTCCTGATGCTCACCCTAGGGGCAAACCCAACCCTTGAGAGATTGGACCCAAGACTCACCCATGGAGAACAATGCTACCAACCACTTACACTGATTCATGTTCTCAGTTTCTACATGGTCACCTAACTCTCTAGTCATACCTTCTCTGAGCATCCTCTCTCATGACTCAGATGCTATTTCCTTTTTCCACTCATGACAAATCACTGACCTTTCCACCCTTGATAAATCTGGACACAGTTGCCACAAATCTCATGGATGGTTTCTTAGCCACACCTCTTAATGCCAATTGCCAGAGCCAGGAGAATGTCTGGACAGCTCCTTTATAGCCCAGGGCAACTATACAAGTTCAGGCGGTTGCAGATCTTCTTTGACTAGCATTCACAGGTCTGTTTCCCTCAGTCTATCAATAGTGGGCTAGGAGTCAGCAGCCCTAACCCAGAATGAGAATGTAAGGTTTCCTGGCACATGCTTCCTCCTGTCTCTCCTGTAGGTGCTTTGCCACTTCAGTTAGGTTAGTTTGTCCTCTAGGTGACATGGGTTTTTAGGAAAGGGCTTGGATAATATGACTGAGAGTTGGAAGAGCCCCTAGTGGTCTTTTTGTCCACTGGCCTTAATTTTAGAGATGAAGAAACTGGGACCCCAAGATGTCATGTGACGTGCATGAGGTCAGGAGATCTCCATCATAATTCAAATCTGGATCTTCCTAAATACATCCAGCAATTTTCCCACTCCAATCTGGAGATTAATTATCTATTTTATTAATTGGGTCAGTCAGCCAGCCTCTCAGAAGCTCGGTTTTCTCATTTGTCAAATAAGGGATTGAGCCAGTTGATCTCCAAGGTCCTTTCCAGCTCAGAGAACCTTCCTTCATAACAAGAATAATGAAAGAGGAAAGAAGGTTCAGCTAAACCAATAAACTCAGGAACATATTGAAGCAAGTTAATATCCTCTGCTGTGCCCCATACCCCTGGTCCCCCACTTCTACAGAGACCTGGCTGGGGCTGGGAGGTACTTTCTCCCCTCTTTTCTTTGGGGTCATCATCATGTCATAGCATTCATTTGGAACTGTTCCTGTGACTACTGTTCTTTCCATTTGCATTGGTAGAGTTACAGAGTAGGTTGTTTCCTGCCTCTGTTTACACCACTTTGCATTAGCTCACATAAGGACAACTGCTTTTTTTAACCCAAGTGTAACACTTTACATTTCCACCTAGTAGACCTCATCTTCTTGAAGTGGCCAATGCTGGAGCCAATCATGGGCACCTCTACCCAGAAAGGGGCACAATTGTTGCCATGGCTTCCATGGAACCCATGGCTTCAGAGTCTCAATCCAGCTGTCCATACTCTGAACAACACTGACTTCTGCTTGTCTTCTCTCCTTGCAAATGGAATGCCCAAGCTCTGGAAGGCATCAGGGAGAACTTCAGGCTGATCTGCCCCTCCCCTCTTCTGATAGGATGATGTGGAAGATTCTTGTTCAGTTGTGTAGTTCTCAAAGCTCTGCGGGAAAGGGGACCTCATGACCTTCCTTCATCTTCACTGTCAATATTTAACAATTCAAGAATTTCCCCTGAAGTTCTTCCTTACAGCCAACCTAACACCCCTTCCTGCCATTCAGCCCATCCCTTCTTAAACTAGCATCCCATAATTCCTCACTGACAAGGGGGATATCAGTCATGTGAATGCTCCAAAGGCCTCTTATCAAAGAACAGTGACAGAGAGATAACAGAAAACAGAGAATATGAGGAGTGAGTCAGCAGTCTAGGATGGGTGAAGTGATAGGTGGGGACAGCTCAGCTGGAACCCCACCTAACTTTAAGGAGACCTCCTGCTATAGCTTTCCAGCTATTGGGAAGCACTAAGGTAGAGGGGAAAGACTGTCCACCTTCTCATCAAGAGGTACGAGCCTTTTGCTCAGGTCCTGGCCCTGACACCTAATACCTATGTGACCATGAGCAGAAGTTCATTCGATTTCTCTGAGCTTCAAGCCACTTAACCTCTGCCTGCCTCAGTTTCCTCAATTGTAACTGGACTATCATAACAGCACCAACCTCAAAAGGTTGTTAGGAGAATAAAATGAGATAATATTTGTAAAGTATTTAGCTCAGTGCCTAGCACACAGTCGGCACTTAATAAATACTTGCCTCTTTCCTTCCTAGTAAGAAACAAAAGACAATGTAAGAAGATGGCAGAAGTATGCCCAAACCAAGACTCTCAGTGGGCTATAGCCTTTGAACAAAACAGAGTGATGCTGTCATGGATAGGACTTTACCATTTCTCAGGTCAGTTGGTATTTGAGGCAGGGCACTACAAGCCCTCAGTCTTTTAGCAGAACAAAGAACAGTTTGGAAGGTGCCCAGACAGTCCTAGGACTGGCACAGTTTGTGCTGCCCTGGAGCCAAAATCCCTTGATCCAGCTTTGCATATAGTATTTTATTGTAGTCTATTAGGTGGTAACAAAAATGGGGCTTTGAATTGCATTTGCTATGGAAATGGGGGTAGGGCTTAGCTTCCAAGAGGACTAATCTGACTGGTGCCTGTTTGCTGCTCAGAATTAGACAGAGTGTGGTTAGAAGCTCTTATACCACTGAACAACGGGGCAAACAATAAGAAGCAGACAACAGTTGTAGCCAGGCTTGCCTCTGGACATTAATGTCATAAAGGAAATGTGCTTGTTCCTAGTTTATACAAGGCCGGTTTGGCTCTTTGCTCTAGAGTTGACTTTTAAGTGACCCACAAGCACTGATATTTCCAAAGTGGTCTTCATGAGGCCTCGATGACCATGTTACTGGAACAATCTCAAGGCACTCAGGAACTAAGAAAGGTGAGTATATTCTCCCAAGTAGTCCTGGACACTCCATCTTCATAATGGCGGGCCCCTGGGCACTGAGTGCAGACTTTGCTGCCATGAGAATGGGCTGAGGCCCCATAAGTAAGTTTGCCTCTCAACATGCTCTATGTAAATCAACAAAGACTTCCCAGGCATCCCTCGTGGGCCCATCACTGGGGCAGAACAGAGAAGGCCAGTTGCAGCCAAGGTGCCACACAAAGGGCAGACCACCAGAATTAGGGACCTGTGCATTGGCCCCAGATTTTCCCCAAGATTGTGGGAGAAAGCACTTAACTTGAGCCTCAGTTTCCTCATCTGTAAAATGGGGATAACATAATAACATACGCCAGACCCAACTCACGAGGTGGTGACACCCAAATGAGTTAGCATCCATAAAAAGACCTGGGAAACTGTAGAGATATTATGATTATCATCCTGATTGGAACACACTGCCCTCCCCTTCAAAGAGCATCATCTAAGTACCGAAACAACTAGGGAATATGACAAGGTGAAAGAGTCCCGAGTGTGGCTTAGGGTCCATGAACGTCCATGCCATAGTCATTCAGAGCAAGGAAAGGTCACGATGAGTTAAAGGAACCAGGTGAGGCTTCTGGGATGAGGCAAGGCCTGAGCTAGTCCATGAAAGATTGTAAAATTCTAGATTTGGAGATGGAAGAGACCTTAGAGGCAATGGAGTCAACACCTTGATTTGATAAATGAGGAAACTGAGGCCCAGAGAGAGAGAAGGAGTCACACTAGCAAATGCCTAAAGTAGGTTTAGAACCCAGGTCTTTTTGACTCTCAATCCAGCTTTACCTGAGTGTGGGGGAGGAGACAGCTTTGGTTTTGTCTTTGGATTCTCAGCACCCGTAGGCACAAGGGCTGGCCCAGAGCAGGGGCTTCTTAATACTGGCTGGCTGATCGATTGGTTGATAGGGAATGAGGGAAAGACTTTTCCAAAAGGAGAGAGGTACCAGAGTCCAGAGTCAGTAGGGAGTTGCTGTAGGTAATAAGTGAATGCTTCCCCTCCACTCTTCTCCCCCCCTCTCCTTTCTCTCCTCTTCTCTCCCTTTCTCTTCTCCTGCAAAGAGTACTTAGGAGGTGCTTCTGAAATCATCTGAACATTCGAGGATTCTTCAAGTGTCCCCACTGACTTGTCAGTTATGCTTGAAGTCCCCACAGTCAAGTTTCAATGATCCCAGGGTTAACCAATGACCCCCTCTCTGGTTTAATCATTTCCTACTTTTTCTTCTCTTCCTCATTTTGTTTACTGTGGAATGAGTCATCAACATTTGCTCTTAAAAAGTTGAGGGACTGGGAAAAGGGGGGTCAGTCCCCTCCATCTTCTTCTTTGATAAAAAAGGAGACATTGAAACCCTAGAGTCTTTCTCACAATAAGAAATATGGCATCAATGCCAAACTCAACATAACAACTGGGATTTTAAAGCTCTGGAGGCTGGCTTATTTCATGGAAATAAGCAATGTGGTTCATTAAGTTAGGAAGACCTGGGCTCAAGGCCTGCCTCTTACATGTCCCAATGATGTGATCAGGGGCAATCATGGAATTTCTCTGAGTCTCAGTTTCCTCATTTGTAAAATGGGACTAATACTATTCTTAACACTGATCCTTGTGAGATTCAGATGAGATAGTATAGCAAAGCACCTTTAAACACTCTGGTTGTGCTATTGAAATGTCAGTTACCAGAATTTTGGGAAAATGGCCCACCAAGTCAAGAATGGATGCTGTCCAGGAGAACTCCATCCCACGTGGTTTCCAATTTGAATGAAAACAATAGATTTTCTCTGACTCTGCTTCAGGAACCAGGCTCTGGAAGACTGGACAGAGGTTCTTTAATGTCCTCCTGAGGGTCTTCTCGCTGCTGGGGGAGGAGGCAGCCCGAGGCAGCCCAAGATACCCCAGGCCCTCAGTCTGCTCCTGCAAGTCTTTGCCCCACATGGTGTTAAGGGTCCAAGAGAGGCAGGGGCCCCCAGTGTTGCCCCTCCTGATGATGAAGGTCCTTGAATCAGCTAGAACATTGATCACTCCTCTCACATGTTACTAGTTGCTCTCATTTCCACCCTCCATCCCTATTTGGGAAAAGACCCAAGGGTTGTCTCTCTGTCTTTCCTGCTAGAAAGAAATCACTTTCAGGGGCAGCTAGGTGGTGCAGTGGATAGAGCACTGGCCCTGAAGTCAGGAGGACCTGAGTTCAAATCTGACCCAGACCAAACACTTGACACTTACTAGCTGTGTGACTCTGGGTACAAACCCCAATTGCCTTAAAAAAAAAAGAAACCACTTTCCCAGAGATTATCCCATGTGATGTTCAGAGGAGTGAGGGCACTCCCTGCTCCCCAAGAAGAGTGCCCCAGAGGCCCAGAATGGCACAGTGACTTGTCTGACAGCCCACAGCGAGTCAGGCCACAGCTGGGGCTAAGGTGCAGGGGTCCTGGCTGCTTCTGGACTTTCTTATCCTGACCCCCACATCAGCAGCACCCACCATACCTGAGAGAGAGAAGCTGATCAGCCTCCGGCTGCCTTGGCCCTGTGCAGCCTCCTCATTGGCGATACTTTTAAAAATCTGTAGGAAGAAGATAAATGGGGAGAATGGTGAGATCGGCACTCACTGCCTTTAATGATCTTCCTCCAGCTAGAAATGCACACAGCTGAGAATGCTGATTTACCAGCTCCTTGGGGCACTGTTCTAGGATTTGGGGATCTTACATGAACCCCCCTGTGTTAACTGAACTGTAAGCAGCTCCCTGGGGCCCTCGTGCAAGTCCTCACAGCCCCTCCCCCAGCTGGTGGCCTGGAGGAAGCACTCCCCAGGGATGTTTTCTGGAGCGCTGTCCCTGGGGGTGTGGTGCTGAGCACTGTGGGACCACAGGAAACAGCCCGAGACACCTGCCAGGAAGGCTGCTGCGAAGTGGGGCAGTGGGAGGGCAGGGGCTCGCCTCACCCCACCAGCTGGTAGCTTCCTAGCTTGACCCTTTATTCATTGTTTGATTGTTGGCAGTTGCTAAGTATGTATGAAGTCCTGCCACTTCTATGCAGCTGCTGAAGCACTACGCATTTTGTTGGAGTTCTTAAATTGGGTGCCCGTGAATTTCAATACCCTAAAGCAAAGCCAAGCCCAGCTGCACTAACGTAGTTAAAACTCTACTGGGGGACTAGGGAAAGATCCTAACTGCTTTGTTTAGCATCTCTAAAGGTTAACATCTTGATTCTATTAAACCCTAATATATATCTAAAAAGATAACTATATATAGGATATATTCTGCAGACATATCTATGTTTATACATATAAAAGGGTGTGTGTGTGTGTGTGTGTGTGTGTGTGTGTGTGTGTGCGCGCGCATATGCAGCAGTGGAGGGAACCTCTATACCAAGAGTTCCCTCCCCTAAGGAAATCATCAGAGGCAACTTGGCCCAATGGTTGGAGAGCTGAACTTGGAGTTAGAGAAGCCTGAGTTTGAACCCAACCTCAGACATTTAGTAACTATGTGACCCTGGGCTAGTCTTTCCTTGGTCTCAGTTTCTTCATCTGTAAAATGGTATACTAAATAGGACCTCTTTGGCCAGGTTGTTGGGAGGATCAAATAAGATAATAATGTGTGTAAAACAGTTTGGAAACCTTCAAGAACTATGGAAATGTCAGCTTTTGTAATTATTATAGACACACAGGTATATGTGTATATGTATAGAGACACTATGCATCTATATAGAGACACTCCCCTTCCCTGTATCCCCCCACCACTCACACACACACAGACACAGACAGACACACCCTCAGTGTGGTATGGTAGATAAGAGAGCTGGCCTTGGAACAGGAAGACCTGGTTCAGATCCTGTCTTTAACTGGCTGTATAATCCTGGGTTGATTACTCTAAGTGAATCTCCATGAAATTGCAAGGGAAGTTCTGCCTCGTGTTGGTAGAGGGAGTTTCCTTAGTAGCTGCTGATGTCACAAGTGCTTATGTATAGACATACACATTTGTATACATGCACATGCACATATGAGCCTTATTCTTATTCATAAAATGCTCTGATTTCCACTAAGTGGCTCACTTTTACTTTCTTCAGCCTCTCTCAGATGGATGGAGTGAATTGAGGCAATGAGATTATGGGTAGGAGGGGAAGCCCAGTTGAACAGCTTTCCCTCCCTCCCTCCCTCCCTCCCCCCACTTCCCCATCTATTGGGAGGCAGCTGCAGCAGCAGCTGGAGGGGAGGGGATTTGATATCCTGAGGCAAACAGGTGGGGAGAAACGATGACTAAGGCCCGCCAGGTGGCCAGGGGTCTCTGCCCAGCACTGCTGCTCCCTTCCTGTTACCGGGCCCAGACTAAGAGAAGTGACCCAGCCCTGGTTTCTGATCTCAGCAGACAAGGCTGTTCCAAGCTACCTTCAAAGTTCCTTCCCTCACAATGGCCACCATAATCGACTCTTGTATTGACTTATCTGTGTGTGCGTATTCTCCTTTGGATAGACCGTAAGCCCAGGGAGGGCAGGGACCTCAGCAATTCCATCTAGGGTTCCCCAGAACCCAGCGTAATGTGGGGTACAATAAACAGCTCAGTAAATACTTGTTGAATGTACATGTGAGTGGTGGGAGCTTCAGAGATGTCCTCTCTCCTTACCCAAACGAGCCCCATCCTCTCCCTCCCTTCACTTTCTGAATCTTCTCCTTGGCTATTCCTGGGTCTGGGGCAGGGGAGAAGGGGCAGATGCCCGGGGGGCTTTGGAGAGCCTTGGTCTAAAGCTGAAGGCTTTATCAGCATGTGGGGCTGGGATACGGACAAGAAAGGTGAAATGGGAAGGGTGGGGATCCCAGCTCGGACTCCAGCCCTGTGATGGGGCCTCCAAGGCTGCCAGCTTATCTCCTAGGTTTTGAGGGCTGGGCTCAGCCTCCTGGTTCTAGAGGGAAGTGTCCAGGACCCACTGAGACCCCTTCACAAAGGCCATCAGAGGGAAGTCAACAATGGGGAGCACATTGAACTTCACCTAACTGACATCAGGCTAACTTTGGACTAATCCGTAATTCCCTTTCATCTGATTTTCTAAAAATGGCAGAACAGAGAAGATCAGGAAAAAGAAACTCAACCCTGAGAATTAAAACAAACAAACAAACCCCAAACATCAATGGTTCTGGAAAACAGATATAGAAGTATTACCTCCCTCCCTTTCACAGAGAGGTGGGGGGCTACTGGGGCTGAATGTGGCATGCACTGTGGAGGGAGGAGCCACTACTTGGCTGCATGTTTGCTCCACTGCTTTCTCACTTTCCAGGCAGGATTCAAATAGCATGGGGAAGGAGGTGGGAGGTCTTTAAAATCAGAAGTCAGCAATAAAGCTTTTTTTAAAGTGCATATACATATTCACAGGCAACATATATTACACATTGTATATACAATTGTATTATACAACACATATTATATATGATACATATTACTTATTATACACATATCTATATAGTATATCTACACGTGTGTGCACATGGATACACCTCTATATCCTTTTTCCTCAGCTCAAGTCTTGCCTCCTTAGAGAAGCTGAACCTGAGCACTTACCTCCATGAAACCCTTTTGTACACACCCATCTATTTCCTCATTGTATCCCTGTATGGAACGTGGGCTCTCTGGGGACAGGGACCATTTTAATGTTTGTGTCTGCAGCCCCAGCACTGGACAGAGGCAGCCACAGATCATTCTGCTGGGAAACAGGAAGCACTGCATTCCAGTCTTGCCTTTAACAGTACCTATGTGGTCCTGGAGCCTCAGGCAATGCTCTGATACCATCCTGGGGAGGGGGGTTGTGGTATGCACAGGACAAGTCAGTAAGCATTGATTAAGCCCCTACTATGTGCCAGGCACTGTGCTAAGCATTGGGGATACAATGAAAGGCAAAATAAACAAAACCCAGTTCTTATTCACAAGGAGCAGATGTGTAGGCAGTGACATCTAGAGAGAGTGAAGATACCTGGAGTTGGGATGTGGAGGGTCTCAGACAAGCCCCAGCCGGGAGCCAGGGGCACTGGATCCCAGAGCACTGGGGAGTGTAAGAAGCCTGGAAAGGTAGGAGAGGCCATGGTAGGAAGGGCTTTGAATGCAAACAGGATTTTGTATTTTATCCTGGGCATGATTTGAATTCAGGACTCATTCAGGATTTTGCACAAATGTTTGCTAAGGCTGTTGTTTTGTCTTTTGTTCTTGAAGAGGACCATGACATCACATGACATGCAAGTGAATTGGATTTAAATGAGGGAGGGCTGTGCAAAGTCACCAGCCTCACTTTATCCTCTAGAGCCATCTGGGTTCAGTGGTATAGATTAGAGAAACCAGAGATGGCCCTGGATGCAGAGGGGGACCTGGACCTTTTTAAGATAAGGTCTTTAACAAGTCTCTGTTTGACTGAGGCAGTGCCCATTCAGTGATTAAGACTGGGTAAGAAATGAGGCAGAGAAGGTCCTCTTTTACCTAGTCAAAAATATATATGCTTCTCTTGAATCTGGTATTTGAAAATCAAATTTTCTGTTCAGCTGTGATCTTTTCATCAGGAAAGTTTGAAAGTCTCCTACTTCATTGAATGTCCATCTCCTCTCTTGAAAGATGATGCTCAGTTTCACTGGGTAGTTGATTTTTGGTTCTAATCTCAGCTCCTTTGCCTTCTGTAATATCATGTTCCAAGCCCTTTGATCCTTTAATGTAGAAGTCATGTGTAATCCTCTGTAATCCTGACTGTGGTTCCTTGATAATGAATTGTTTCTTTCTGGCTGCTTGCAGTATTTTCTCCTTGACCTGATAATTCTGGAATTTGGCTACAATATTCTCTGGAGTTTTCATTTTGGGCTCTCTTTCAGGTGGTGACCAGTGTAGTCTTTCAATTACTATTTTACCCTCTGGTTCTAGGATATCAGGACAGGTTTCCTTGATAATTTCTTGAAAGGTGCTGTCCAGGCTCTTTTTTTGATCTTGGCTTTTGGGTAGTCCAATAAATTCTTAAATTATTTCTCCTAGATCTATTTTCCAGATTAGCTGTTTTTCCAATGAGGCATTTTACATTTTCTTCTATTTTTTCATTTTTGATTTTGTTTAACTGATTCTTGATGTCTCATAGAGTCATTAGCATCCATTCACTCAATTCTAATTTTGAAGGAATTATTTTCTTCAGTTAGCTTTTGTACCTTCTACTCCATTTGACCAATTCTACTTTTTAAGGAGTTTTCTTCAGTGGATTCAGCTCCCCTCCCCCCAATTTGGCAAATTGCATTTTTTTAAGGAATTGTTTTCTTCAGTCAACTTTTGTCCTTCCTTTCCCAAGCTGTTGACTCTTTCTTGCATAACTCTCATTTCTTTTCCCAACTTTTCTTCTACTTCTTTGATTTTAAAAATTCTTTTTGAGGTCTTCCAAGAAGGCTTTTTGGGCTTGAGACCAATTCATGTTCCCCCTTGAGGCATCACATGTAGGCATTTTGATGTTGTTGTCCTCTTCTGAGTTTGTGTTTTGATCTTCCCTGTTGCCACAATAGCTTTCTATGGTCAGGGCTTTTTCCTCTTTTTCTTTTTTTGCTTATTTTAAAGCCTATTTTGTGACTTTTAAATTCAGCTCTACTCCTAGGGCACAGGGGCCACTGTTCCAAGCTTATTGTGCTGGGGGCCAGGGGCCAGGGGCCAGGTCACTGGCTTTCTATGCCAGGGCCCTGGTGCTGGCAACTTGCCCACTGCACTGGTGTGCCTGCTGTACTGGGGGTCCTGGGGCTGACAGTTTGCCTTCTGTGCTGGGGCTGAAGAGCTCCTAGCTGGTCTGCTGTGCCACTAGCCTGCTGAGCCAGGACTGAGGGGTTGCTGTTCTGTGCTATAGCTAAGAGTCTCTTGCTGGCTTGCCCAGATACCGCCTGGGCTGGGCTGGGTTCCCCTTTTATCCAAGTAAGACACACCATTCCTGAAGTCCTTCTAAGTTCTCTTAAGCTGGAAATTGTTTTGCTCTCTTTTTGTAGGTGTTGTCTCATTGCTCCAGAATCCATTTAGAGGCTTGATTTAACATTGTTTCTGAGGGAAACTGGGGAGAGCTCAGGCAACTTCCTGGCTTCTCTCCACCATCTTGGCTCATCCTCCATTCTTCATTCTCCCTTAGGATCCAGCTTTGAATCCCACCTCTGGTAATTATTACCTATGTGACCTTGGGCAAGTCACTCAACTTCCCTCGGCTTCAGTTTCCCCATCTGTGAAATGAGGGGACTATGGCGTCAATGGCCACTATGTTCCTTCCAGTTTTGGACAATCAGTTGTTAAGTCTTGTCAATTCTGTCTCTCTGGGGCAGTGAGGTGGTACAGTGAATAGAACAGCAGGTCTGGAGTCAAGAGGGCCTGAGTTCAAATCCGGCCTCAGACACTTGACACTTACTAGCTGTGTGACCCTGGGCAAGTCACTTAACCCCACTGCCTCCCCCCCCCCAAAATTCTGTCTCTCTGACAACTCTCACACGGGCCTTCTTTTCTCCATGTGTTTTGTGTGTTTCTATTTATTTACATGTGTATTTGCATAGATTTAGAGCTAGAAGGAACCTCAGAGGTTGAGCCCAACCCCCTCATTTTACAGATGAGGAAACTGAGGACTAGAGAGGTCTAAGTCATACAGGCAGCAAGGGAAAGGGCTAAGATGTAGACCTAAGCCCTTTGACTTCAAAGCCAGAGCATTTCTCCTGTAGCAAGCTATTCCTTATCACAACCCCTGCCCCCAGAAGAAGGTAACTTCCTTGAGGGTAGGTATAAATGTCAGTTATTATCACTTCCACCTCCAATCTCCCATATGGGGTTACAGATATCACCCCCATTTTACAAATGAGGAAAACTGAGGCAGGGATCATGGGGAGGGGTGGATACAGCAGCAGGGGGTATCCTGTTTTTCACCACCATCTTCTCAAGAAAGAGAACCTGGTTACCCCTTGCCCTTGTCTATTAACTCACACAGGGAATTTAAAAATGATTCATTTATGTTGTAACCCTCTTGAGTCCATGGCCAACCAGGGACATGGCTAAGGACTGTACTTTGTCCTCTTCTATACCCTGTCTCTCCTCTGTCTAGACTGGCCCTTTCCTCAGATGAATGACTCTGCTTTGGCATAGAAAGGAGCAAGGAGTAGACCTTATTACTCAGACTTCCTGACCACTTTCATTTAACTCTTCCCATTTCTTCCAGGGACCAGCATTTCTTGTACAAGTGTTACACTATTCCAGAATAGCCCAGGTGGAAAATCTTCAGCATGGCATAGAAGATAGAGCACAAGACTTAGACTGAAGAGACTTGGGTTCAAATCCCACTCTTGCCATTCATTTATCTGGGTGACCCTAAAAAGTCTCTCAGTTTTCTCATATTCAAAATGAGTATAAATAATGCTTCTTGTCCCAACCTTACAGGGCTGTTGTGAGGGGAAAAATGCTTTGGAAAGCTTAAAGCATCCTATGAGTGATTGCTACGAACAATTATGACAGTGGCTAATTGATGGTGCTTTTGAGTTTACAAAGCATGTTTCCTATGACCACCCTCCTAGTCAAGAACGTCAAGTACTAATCTCTTCCAATTTTGGTATGGGGAAACTGACGCTTAGAAAGGTGAAGAGATTTACCCAAAGTCACAAAGTTAAGAAACTTCCAAGAAAGGTGACCTTTCTTTATTGAACAATTGAATTTCTGAAGAAATAATAGTCACTTGTTATCTTACATAGATAACACCCAAATCCATTGGGACTTGGAGGTCTTAATGAAAGATGGCAGAAATCCTTCATAATGGGATAAGGACCGGAGTAGGATTGGACAATGCCAACAGGCACTTGATTTTGTCACCTTTTAGAGAGTTAATTTGGCAGACAAAGGATTCTATGAAAAGAGGATTTTTAGAACTCAACTCCCCCAGCATCTCCTCCACAGCCTACCCCTGGGTCTACAGGAAACCATGGCACTTGGGCTGAATTCACTGTGAACACAAGAAGGCAGCTTTTATGATGGGGACCTCAACAGAAATAGGCTTGGAGGAGGGTCAGATTTAAGGGGAAAGTAGTGATTTCTGATTTAGAGATAGTAAGTTTGAGATATTTATGGGACATCCAGAAGATGTCCAGCAGGCAGCTGGAGCTCAGAAAAGAGTCTAGGGCTGGATGTATGGATTTGGGAATCAAATGATGGTGGAACAGAGATAGATGTAAAGAGAGAAGAGATCCTGGACAGAGCCCTGGGGGACACTCCCAATTTAGGAAGAATGAGATAAATGGAGATCCAGCAAAGGACATGGAGAAACAACAGTCAGATAGGTAGAAGAACCAAGAGGAAATGGTATCATGGAAGCCATGGAAGGAGAGTGTCTAGAGGTAAAGAGAAACAAACAGCAGCACTGAAAAATACAGGAAGGTCTAAGAGGACAAGGACTGAGAAAAGGCCCATAAATTGAGCTTTTAAGAGACTCTTGGTAAACGTACAGAGAGCAGGTTCAGGAAAGCAGTATGTCAGAGCCAAATCACAAGGAGTTGAGTTGAGGATGGATGTAAATATGCTGCCCATGTTACTACAGATGACTTGCTTCAACAAGTCATGTAAAGGTAACTAGGAGATGTATGACTGGACAAGGAGATGGTATTCAGTGAGATCAAAGAAAGGTGGGTAGTGTGAGAGCTGTCCTGATGGGCATGGTATGCTTAAAGACCTAAAGGAAGGTCTCTAGCAGGATGGGACATCCTGACTCTTGAACATGGACAAGAATACTACTGGATGAGAAGATGGGGCTCCTTTGTATCTAAGGGATTAACCCAGTAACAAACACAGGTACACACTCCATGCATGTTCTATACAGGCAGGTCCACTCCAGATGGCTCCATTTATGGGTCTATGGCTAGAATGGAGTCTTTTCAAACAGACCACTTAAAGTGGCAGAGCTGTACAAATGTATCATATTTTCCCACAGCTGCCCACATGTGAGTGCCCACACAAAGGTACATATGAAAGTTCTACTGACCTGCTCTGGGAGGTAGCCACCTTGTGGGCATGCCATGGTTGTTGTTCTTCCTCCACAGTCCACCTGGCCAGCATCACCCCTGGAGAAACTCCCAGGAGCCCTGAGTAAGCCGGGAGTGGGCAGAGGCATCAGCTCACACTGGTGCCTCCAGCCTAAGGGCTCCTAGCTTTCCCCCTGCAGTTGGGTTAGCAAGCATGGGGGCCTTAAATCCTCAGCAGCATGTTGGCAGACCATTCACTTAAGGGCTTCTGTTGCCTGGGGAGCACGCCCTCACCCAGGGAGAGAGTGTATCGGACCTGGGTCCTTCTGGATCAGGACGCCACTGGGACAAGATAGTTAAGACTGGATTCCTAGTGTCTAGCAGCACTGGGATTCTAGTCGAGCTGGGTCCTAGCACCTTAAGAGGAGGACATGCCAATTAACCACCCTCCCTCCACATCACCAGAGATACGGTTTTGGGAGCTGACATCTAATGATCTACTAAGAGTTAAGCATTAATTATTCTGAAGAGCAGTGGGAGGTTTTCAGCTGAGCCAAGTCGGCATAGCCCTGAGCTATGGAAGGGGTCCCAAGGTCTCCTGTGGAGAACAGCTGGCCAGGATCACAGGAATAAAAGTAAAGCAGCAGCAAGACCACCGGAAACACACCGGTCTCTTTTAAAGACAACTTCTATTGATCTGATGTTCTTCCTCCTTCATATCCCAATCAATCTCTCTCCCCTCATCCATTATTAACAAAAGGTTAAAAAAGAAAGAAGAAGAGAGCAGCAAAATTAGGCCAAATGTTACTTGGATGCTTAACACCTACAAGCTTACTGGTGACCCAAGGTCAAGGACTAGAAGGAGGAGAATTATAAGAAAATTTTAGTACAGGGACTCATGAGCAAGCTGACCTGGTAAGCTATGAAGTCAAGACATGAGTAGAGGAAAGTGAGGCCAGAGCCGAGGTGGGGGACTGGAGATTGCAAAGAGGGCAAAGAATGGGTTTAGGAGGAAAGAGGGAGAAACAGCGAATGGAAGGCATGGGGGTTATGCTCACATAGGAGAATTTCAGACTTTGTGATCTTGATGTTTCATAAGATGGTAAGGCTTGAGGGATAAACACACCTGTGAACGGCTGAGGTGGACCAGAGATGTAGGTCATAGGAACTGAGGCAGTTAATGAACTGGAAGACTTGGTTGTTGGAGGGGACATCTATGGAACACGTCTATGGAAGGCCCCATCTATGAAGACAAGTGGTTTGGCTTTGGGTTGAAGAGAAGCCTGAGGTAGTTGGTGAGCTCTTCAGGAAGACTTCTTCTCTCTGAATGTAGAATCCATTGTCAGGCTTGGTTGATGGGTTCGCTCATGTTCCTGAACTACTTTTTGTTCTTTCCTCTCTTTTTGAAAAAAAAATATCTCTGTTAGAGTAGACGGCTTGCTGGGTAAGAGAAGGAGAGAAATACAAGAAGGAAACTGATATAAAAACAAGTGTCATTACAATTTTTTAAAAAGAAGGGAGCATGACTCTGAGGATGGCAGATGCCTCACCAAGTTTCTGGATCAGGTGATAATAGATACATGGAGTGAACCTCAAATAAGAGGCTGAGAAGTTATGGAAACAAAGGGAGAGCCCAGAAGAGACCTTGGGGAGCAAGGATAATGCTGACACCTCCTTGTGGCCCCGTGTAGGTCAGGGGTCATGAGAGAGTAAAGTATCAACACTCAAGAGGGGGTTGATTGACCAGCGATGAAGTGACTGCCAGAGAGATTCACGTTTCTATGAACAAATGGCATGAAGAAGGTACGAAGAATAACTCAGTTAATCATTCAGCAAACAGTTAGTGCCTACTATGTGCCAAGTTTTGAGCTAGATCCTGGGAATACAAAGGCAAAAATAAAGCTGGCCCTGCCCTCATGGAGCTTACATTATAATAGGAGAGACAAATGGTACATACATAGAGATATGTGAGTCATAGAGGCTCGAAGACAAAGAATTGAACAAGGCATCCAAGGAACAAAGGGCAGTGGCGGGGAGAAGGCAGAGACATTGGTGTTGGGCCAAGAGGATCAATTTTGATGATAACTGGGCTGGGGAATAGGCTGGGGAGATGTGGTAAAGGAGGCCTCTAGCCCTGGGCAGCTGTACTGGGGGGACACTGCTCATCTCTCTCTGTCTTTCCATTCAACACCCCTGACCATGGGCCAGATGCCCAAATGGCCTCGTGGTTTTCAGCTAACCCTAATGCTGGGAATGCTAGACAGGACAATATGTCCCTAGATGGGAGAATGGGTTGGGGTTTAGAGAGGAGAAAGCTGCAAGTGTTGGGGAGGCAGCAGGCTACACATTTGATCTGGGGGCTTCCTACCAGGCAGACAGGTAGTCAGGTGCTCTCTTTTCCTTTTTCTGCATCAAGTACAAGGGTCAGGTCTCCACAGTGCCACTGATGAGCTGACCCTCAGTACTGCTGGGGGAAGGGGAGAGAGGCTCTGGGATGCAAACCAGAGACCTAGAAACTGAAGCACCATCTTGCTAGTGGGCAGCTTGCCCACCTTTTGGGGGAGGGAAGCAAAACATAGAGAGAGTTTCTGATCTATCATTGATCACATGTCCTACTGATATGTAACCATTCATTCATTCAACAAACATTTGTTGAGGACTTACTATGTGCCAGGCATGGTTCTGTGTAGTGAGGATACTACAAAGATGCCAATGAAGCCAACCTTTTGAGCAAGGAGCTTTTGACCAGTCTGACTACCAGGGGGACGAAGTTCATCTCCAATCATTCTTGGAAACTCTTTTTGCCTCACTATCAACCATGTGGGGTGGGGACAGAACCTGGAGTTATATACAGCTGGAGACAAGTTTTCCTGTCCCCCTCACCAAAAACAAACAAATCTCCAAACCATTTTCCTCTGTCTTCACCTTGTATGAATTTTTGTCAAGAAATACATCCACATTCTGGTTTGTAAATGTTTCCAAAATGATTTCCAAACCCCAAGTAAACTGTGAGCCCTTTGATGTCCTTGATATAAATAAATCGATCTTTCTGGGGCTTCTTCAGCAGAAATGTAGAAACTTCAGAATTTAAACCACTCAGGCTCTCACTAATTATCTGTCACCCAGAAGGTTTGGTGCTGCTTCCACTGATCAAACGCAATGCCTGGAATCCATCCCTGGGGGGAGAACACTGAAAACCCCTTTGAAGAGAGGAAATGAGCCAGAGGGGAATTCACAACTCCAGCTAATCTCTTCAGACTTCCTTGAGAATGGAGGAGGGCATCTCTGGGATTTGAGCGGGCTGAGCTTTTCAGAACACTGAATTGAGGTTTGGAAATTAAAATATGATAGGAAGTATTCAGAGATCTTTTGGAAATTATTCAATCAGCCCACCGGAGCCCAAGGGCTTAGCACACTGCCTGGCACATAGGAAGTGTTGAATAAGTGCTCATTGATAGATTAGGATGTAAAAGTCCTCCTCATCCCCCTAGTTACCCTTTGCACCCAAAGCGAATTTCTTCCTCACTTGTACACCAGCACTTTGCACACAGTGGTGCTTAATAGATGTTCACTAAGCCAAGGAGAAAAGAGCCAAGTACTTGGAGGCAGGGACCTGTTTTTGTAGGCTGCTTTACTATTCTTACTACCTATGTACTGTTCCCTTCCCTAAGCCTTGGTTTTCTCATCTATAAAATGGGGGGGTTAGACATCATCATCATCATCATCATCATCATCATCATCATCATCACCACCACCACCACCACCACCATCATTGATTGTTATCCCAGGCTTATAAAACACTTTACAACTTTATAAATCATGTTCACAACAACCCTGTGAGGTCAGCGCTATTATCCCTATTTTGCAGATGAGGAAGCTGAGACTTAGAAAAGGGAAATAACTTGGTCATAGTAACATAGTAAAGATCTGAAGCAGGATTTGAGCTCAGATCTTCCTGGTTCCAAGGACAGTTCCTCTGAACTCTGTTAAGGCAGAATTATCATCTTTTCTGTGGTTCACATTTTTCATAGAAATTGCTAGGAACTATTCTTGGGCTGGCGGAACGTTTTTTTCCACCTTTTTTAGCTCTTATGTTATTTGTTACTAAGAGTAGCTAACATCTGGTTCTCTCTAGTGGTGGATTCATTTCCTCAAGATTAAAACCAAGGATTTCTTTTGTGAGTGTTTTATTTTCTAGGCCTGGGTCAAATTAATCAACAAAAAAGCATTTGTTAAATGTCTACTCTGTGACATGTACTGTGAGAGGCAATAAGAATACGAAGACAAGAATGAAATTTCCCATATGAGAAAAGAAAACGAAGGAATTTGGTGGCTTGGAGCTAGCAACTTCAACAGCATGAACCAAGCTTTGAAGGAAACTAGATATTCAATGGAGTGGTGCTGAGGGAGTGCATCCCAGGCAGGGGGAACGGCTTATACAAAGGTATGGAGGGAGGAGACAGAATTTCATGTATGAGAAACAGCAAGAAGACCAGTTTGGCTAGATGGAAGAGTGTGTGAAGGGGAGTAATATGTAATCTACCTGAAAAGGCCAAAGAAAATGGTTGAGTTCTCTGAAATCAATACTTCAAGGATTTTTGATATCATTGTTGGGAGCTCCATTGACCAAAGAGGATTGCTACTCCTCTGTGCCACAAAAGATTCTGTTTATAATTCACTATAGCTGAAAGATTCATACCCTGGTGCAGTGGGGGACGAGCATACAGTAGGAGCCTAATCCAGACATTCAATCAACAAGTATTTATTAGGTGCATGGTCCTAGGCACTGTGTTAAGCACTGGGGATGACAGAGAAAGGCAAGTCCTGTCTTCAAGGAGCTCCCAGTCTAATGGGAGAACCTGGAAATACCTTGGTACCTACAACACAGGTACAAGTAGAAGGAAGATCATTGGAAGGGGAGGCATGAGCAGCTGGAGGGAGCAGGAGAGGCCTCCTGCAGAAGGTGGGATGTGAACTGAGTCTTCAAAAAAGCCAGGGGAGTAAACACTTGAGGATTGACTGACTGATTGAATGATTGAAATGATTGCCTACACTTACATCACAGAAGCATAAGCTTGCCTGGAAGGGATGGGAGATACAATCTAGTCCAACCCACTGATTTTGTAGATAAGGAAACTGAGGCCAGAGATGCAAAATAATTTGTCCAAGGTCTCATAGCCAGGTAATGGTAGGGCTGGCTTGTCGACCCATGTATGAATGTATGCACACAGACGTATACGTATATATACATATATGTCTATAACATGTCATTACTTTCCTTGTACTTTCTAGGAAACTCCCATCATTGAGAAGGGGAAGATATTCTGACATGAGTTTCCCTCAGTTCCCCTCCTCTGATCCTCAATCCTCAACATCATTACCCAGTCTCCCATCTGTTCTAGTCACACAAGATGAGTCTCTAGTCCTTATTAATGCTAATCTCTCTTTCTGCTCCCTTGCTCCCGTGGGGAGCTCACTTCCTACAAGACCACGCTTCACTGGGCCCATCCCATCTGCCTACAAACACACTCACAACTGTTATGAGCTTACCTCCCTGGTACTATTGATGTTAGCTACTGATGCCTTCCACCTGTCTGAATTGGGACAGAGATGAAAAATAGCCGCCCATCCTTGTTTCATGCTAGCAGGACAGTGGGTCCCTGGAAAGAGGACACTGGAAAGCATCCTAATAGCTCCAGGATTTCAGGAGCTTCTACCATGATGGAGTAGGACCCCTTTGATTCAAAATCATGGGCCCTAGTAAGTCTAGCAGATTGGACAGAGGAAGTGACTTTCTGTTCATTCTGGGGCAGGATCCCCTTGATCAAAGCTGACCACTTGCGCTGAATGTCAAAAAGGTCAGGCTTAGAATATTCAAAATAAGTCAGCATGGTATGAGAGGATGTGCTGGGATGGAACCATGGGAACCACTCTCCAGGCTCAGCTCTGGTGCTTGGCTAGCTGGGTGACAGTGAAGTCATCTCTATGGACTTCAGGGTCCTCACTCATAAGAGGAGGTGGTTGGGCTGGACAGCCTTTGAGGCCCTGCTCAGCTCTAAATATTTGACCTCTCAATGTCCTGTAAGATATTGCTTGCCCTTGGAGGAGGAGGAGTAGGCTTGGGTCCCATGAACCAATCCATCCAGCAGTAAGCATTTATTAGACACCTACTATGTGCCAGGCACTGTGCTGGGTGCTGGCGATACAAAGATAAAAACACAACAGTCTCTGCCCTTAAGGAGCTTAACCTGTAATGGAAGAAAGATGCTTTAAGTGAGATCAGGAGCAGGTGACCTGATGTGGCTGGTGATTTCAGGCAGGGACCCAGATGCAGAATGCAGGGGTCATTCTGTCGACCACACTCTTCTCCCTCAGGCTCAGCAGGGGAGCAGAAGCTTTGTGCATTGTCCACCCTCCTTTTCTAAAACATGCAGTCATAGGGAGCCCAGCGGCTGCGCAGAGAAGGAGCCTCCAGGAAAGGGGGGGCACTCTCCTGGGCCAGCATAAAAGGCCAGCTGGGAGCAGTTTTCTAACCTTTCTTCTCTGTCAGGAGCTGGGAAGTCTGCTTGTCTCGTGTCCAGGAAAACCCAACTGAGACCAAAAGAAGCAGAATGTGGCTCTCCCCCTTTCCAGAATAATTGTGCGCCTTACATGGGAGAATTATTTTTAAGCATTCTATTTTCATTACGGAGGAATCATTTTGATAGATTTGCATGTTTGTATTGAGCTGAAAATTTCCCTTGGTAATCCTTGAGCTCGATAACTCTCAACTTACACTAAATTTTATGAGGTTGTCACTGAGCTGGGAATTTCCCTATAGTCCAGGTGCCTCATGGTTTCCATTAAATCTTCTCTCTCTCTCTCTCTCTCTCTCTCTCTCTCTCTCTCTCTCTCTCTGCCTTCTGCCTCTGTCTCTCTGTGTGTGACTGTCTTTTCCTCCCTCCACCTCTTTTGTCTCTGTCTCTCTGTGTCTGTGTTTCTTCCTCCACTTTCTCTCTCTATCTCTCTAATTCCCCCTGTCTCTCTCCTCTCTGTCTCTCCATCTCTCTCTTCTCTGTTTTCATATCTGTCTGTGTCTCTGTCTGTCTGTCTCTTTCACACACATACACACATATTTACTAATTTTATAAGGTCCTGTTTCCAGGTGCTTTAAGTACCTATAACATCCCAGGAGTTCTGGCTCTCAAAGGTTTGGGGTAGAGCAGGCTCAGTATCCCTTCCCTCTACCATGACATCTCTGCTTTCCTTTGCCCTTTCTATTTTACAAAGTCCTCCTTCTGTGTCTTCTCCTTGCTGATTCTTGAAAAAATTACTGATGCCCACTGCTCTCCCGCTCCACACTACCTTTTGGTGATCTGGCTTCTTCTCCGAACACTCACATGAAGCCACACATTGTCTCCTCCCCTAGATCATGAGCTCCCAGAGGGCAGGGACTATTTGCATCTCCAGCAGTAGGCAGAGTGCCCAGTACATAGTAGACAAAACAAGGGCGACAACCATTTATTAAGTGCTTATTGCATGCCAGATATTCTGCTAAGTACTGGGGATGTGAAGACAAGCAAAAAGAAAGCCATGTTCTTCCCTCAAGGAGTTTAAATTCTAATGAGGGAAACCACTGTGCAAGTGGGAGCTGGAAACCAGAGTCAGAGGAGATGCTAGTGTGGAAATCTAGAAAGTCAGAAGCAGAGCAAGTATGGGAATCAAGTTTGGCCAGTCCAGTCCCCTCTCCAAGAGTCTCAAGAACACACCAATGTGATAAGGCTGTTGGCATGGAAAGGGAATTCCAGGGTGAGAAGGCCATAGGGAAGGATGGCCAGGACCTCTGAAAAATGCTTGTTGACCGACTGACTCCCATTCTGCATGTTTGCTAGAGTTCTGGACTCAGAGTTGGGAGGACTCTGGGGTCTACCTTCATTACCCACACTTATTGGCTGTCTATCCAGGAAAAAGACCATATTTAAGCCAATTGTCTCCTCTATAAAATGGGAATGAGGCTGCCTGGAGAATCTACCGCACAGGGTTGTTTTGAACAGAAGAATAGTTCCATATATAGAACACACTTCATAGACCAAAAATGCTGATTTTATTGTTTCTCAGCTAATATCATTATTATCTGGTGAGGTCATTCCTTTCCTCAAGATCTTCAGTGACTCCCTATTACCCCCTGAGTGAACTTCAAACTCCTCTGCTTGCCATTCAAAAACCACAAAAACAGGGCACCATCTTTTTTTTTTGAGCCTTGCCTGTCATTACATATACACGGGCTCTATGCTCCTATTCAACTGTACTCTTTGCCTCTGAACATGCTCTGTGCTCTCCCACCACCATACCTTTGCTTACCCCAGTCTTGGAAAGCCCTCCATCTCTATTATCATCCATTGAATTTCTTCTTCTTTTAACCCCACTTTGAATACTGTGTACTTTGTGAGAGGGAGGGCAGTGGATCAATAACAACCTGGCCTCTGGAACCTCACCAAATACTTTTCTCAGTAGCTTTCCTGGGCAGTTGTTATGGAATGCTGTGGCTCTCTTGACTTGTGTCCTGTTCCTCTACTCAACTCTTTGAAAGCAGAGCATGGGGACAGCTAGGTGGTACAGTGGATAGGGCACCAGCCCTGGAGTCAGGAGGACCTGAGTTCAAATACAGCCGGAGACACTTACAAGCTGTGTGACCCTGGGCAAGTCACTTAATGCTGATTGCCTCCAAAGAAAGGAAGGAAGGAAGAAAGCAGAGCATGTCTCTTATCTAAACCTCCTATCTCTGTAAACACTTCTCAAGATGTGCTATATACAATGCAAGATTAATGATTATAGAATGAACACATGAATAGTTTCATTAAGGTCCTATTACTTCTTCTAAGAGATGATTGATTTACAATCCTTAATTCAATTCCCTGTAGGTCAGCCTAATTTGGGGGCACGTGAGGTTATCTTCAATAATCTTTAGGAAATCACAGAATTAACTTGAAATTCACAGTTATTTTTTACAAAGTGTAGCATGACTCTTCTGGGCAAGTGTGGTGACTACACAAAGATCCTCTTTTCATTGGTATGATCATCTTCACGCAGGGCAGCCTTTAGATATAGGCAGAGTTGGAAGTTGCCTACATTGTGCCACCTCACAGGGAGAGAGAGCCTCATTTCTTTACTTTTTCCCGTGGTTGTTGTTCAATGCCTCCCACAAGGGCTAAGGTTTTAATCTGTTATCAATCCCTTACTGGGAAGGCTCCCAGATCAGATTCTGATAGGGAGCAGACAAGAGAAGAGGAGGGGACTGGGTACCTGTAACAGAGCCCACTTTGTTTCTCTTCTCCATCCTACAGGCCTGCACCAACCTTCTCCTCCTTTGATGCCTCTTAATGGGGAGGGTGTGGTGCTGGCCTCTCAAAGACCATGCTACCGGTGGAGTGCAAGCATGGGCAAGCCCTGATGCTGGCACCAAACAGCAGCTTCTGTTTGGTATGGAGAGCCCTGTGCGGCCCAGGTCCTTCCAGGCTTCTTCCTCTGTGCTCCCTTCCATACATGCTGCATTCTAGACATACTTGCCATTTCTCACACCCACCATGCCATCTCCTATCTCTGAGCCTTTGCCCATGGCTGTCCCTCCATTCCTGGAATGCCCTCTTTCCTCACCTCCCCCTTTTAGAATCCTTAATTTCCTCTAGGACTCAGCTTAAACTCCATCTTCTTTAAGGTGGTGCCTCCAGCTGCTAGCAAACTCACCTCTGAGGTTACCTTGTATCAACTCTACATCTCTTCTGTTTACTGATTTATGTACATCTCTCTGTCTTTTGAATGGAGGTTTCCTGAGGACAGGAGCTGTTTTTCTTTTTCTTTCTTTTTTCTTTGTACCGCCAGAATTTAGCACAATGCCTGACACAGAGTAGGTGCTTAATAAATGCCTGTTGATTTATTGATTATATATTGGCCTAGCGATGGATTGCCTGTCTGCGTCTGAGAACCAGGATGGCTAAGTTTAGGGAGATGCCTCACTAGGCTGGCTACCAGGGGGATGAACAGGATGAAGGAAGGTGGGGCAGTTTGATCCACACTGCTGAAGAAATCACAAGCCCCTGAAAGATCCAAGGGACCCTCCAGAGCACTGGGCCCACTGGCAGTCATGTGGCAGGTTCACCTAGTGCCCATGCCTTATAGTATTAGGGTTCATCCTAGATGGTTAGCTTCCCAAGAAGCTTCCCATTAGTGATCTGAATTATTCCTAAACCACATCAGGAGAGAGCAGTCCAAGGCCCCCCATTCATTTTTCTTCTATCCCGCCCTAATGCTGGCACCCCCAGGGCTGCCCTCAGGTGTTCTGGGCCTCAGGCTCTGGCTCATCCACAGGGATGGGAAACTGGCTCAGCAGTAGCAACTCCAGGAGCTGGGTCTGGAGGTCGGGGGAGAATGGAGCTGGGGACAGAGGGAGGAGTGTGTGGAACAGCTGCCCTGGTAGCTGCTTCTGTGGAGGGATTGGCTGAAAGTCTGGGACTGCCCAGAGAAGAACTTAAAGGCACATAACCCCTAGGGGTCATGATTTAAAAAGAGAAACGGGAGCCATCAGAAGAATTGACGTCAAATGCTTCACAAGGGATTCCCTAATCAGGAAGACAGGAAGAATGACTCAGGAGATTCCTGCCATACTCACAGAAATAACCCCCAAATATTTCAAGCTATGGATAGCATACATTGCAGCAAGACGAAGCCTAGGGAATTAGGAAAAGACAATGAATTAGCTTGGAGAGAAATCAGGACACGTCCCTGTGACCAAATGAATGACAAAGAGCAGAGCCAGCAGACAACATGGACATTTTCCTTGTCAAAAAGCCGGTCCCAATTTTTTGATGAAAACAATATTTAACTGCCTTTCTGAAGACCCACCTTTACCCCAGCAGGGGTCCACACAGTAGACTCCATGGTTGGGTTTTGTGCCACGTGGCCCAAGTCACTGGGACTGTCTGGGCCTGTGAAGTGAGAGGTGTGGTCTTGATGTGGTGCTGTCCAGCAGAAAGCTCGGACTTGGTCTGCTGGCCCCAAAGGTTAGAATCGATGCAATAGAACACAGTGACAGAGGCTTAGGCTCACTGTAAGGAAAATTGTTCCAGTGTGGAGTGGCCCCCCTTTGGGAGGTAGTGAGTCTCCCGCCTCATGCCTTCAGGCAGAGGCTGGATGGCCACTTGCCAAATGTAGGGGATTTTTAGTTCAGGTCTCATTGGACCAGATTCCCCCTGACATTCCTCCCAATTGTGGATTCTGCAGTTCTGAGATTTGGAGGCTATTCCCTGCTCAAAACCTCATCTTCCAATGTTACAAATGCTTCATGGACTTTCTCAGCATCTTGAGCAGGAGAGCCCCAAGGGCATGTTCTTGGGTATCATCAATGGATCTGCTCAGCACATCTGATTCTGACTTCATGGGAATCATCTCTACAGAGAATGAGAGACTTGTAAAGTACTCAGTACAGTGACGAAGGGCACACAGTATGTGCTTAACAAATATTTGTTCCCTTCCCTCTTTACAAGAAGCCAAGGGCTATCTTCTGAATATTGTAGCCACGTGGGGGGTGGGGGGCTGACTTCACTGATGGTATTCTTCTTGCTGATTTTTATCATTGGAATTCTTTTACAGGTATAATTGTGTGCAACATTGGTATGATGGATTGTGAAATATAATAAGATGGTAATAATAACTATTATCACAGCAGAGCAGCTTGCCATAGAGGATGAAGAGCTTGCCCCAAAGCCAGAAAGGCCTGAGTTCAAGTTCTGTCTCTGACGGCACTTAGCATAATGCTCAGCACATAGTAGGTGTTTAATAAATGTTTATTGATTGACATATACTAGCTATGTGACTGGTGATAAGTCACTTAACCTTTCAGTGATCGTCACAGCTCTCTAAGACTAAACTACAGAGAAAGTACCAACCTGCATTTGCAGAGGGAATTTCCTCATGTGGGAGTTCCCTATACCAGTGTCATTGCCCAAGTACAGTTGTTATCCCACGTGATAGGACTACAGTATAAGGAGTAGCAGATGCTCACTTGTTAACTCCCTTCTCCTTACAATAAAATCAGAGACTTAGATCTGAGAGGGCCTTTAGAGAAGTTCTGGTCTGACTGACTCTCCTTTTACAACACTTCGAGAGTTCAAGGAGAAGTGACTTGTCCAAGGTCACACAAATAGTAAGTAATAGAGGAAGGGTGGCTTGAGCGATGGAAGGTTCACTGACTCCAAGTCTTGTGTTCTTTCCTCTGGACCAAGTCATCTCTGACTTTCATAGAATCTCATTGACCCCCATTGTCTAATTTCAGACCCCTTAGAGGGAGGCATTGTGGTCACCGTAACCCCCAGTGCAGGTGAGGCAGCAGCTGAGGGGCAGAGAAGTCAATGGCTTGCCCACGGTCAGGCAGCCAGGAAGTGTTAGAGGAAGTATTCAGGGCTCTCTAACTCAAAGTCTAGCACCCTGTCCACCATGTTGTGCTGTCTCTAAAGGACCCTACACCAAGCTGGCATTGACATAGGGTTTGACAGTTTACAAAGTCCTTCACACTCAGGCTGGGTGACCTCTCACTGGCCATGTCAGAGTGAGGATTCCTTTTGTGTGAGGGTCAGAGGAGAGGCCACTGAGCTGAGCTTCTTCCAACTCTCAGATTTGGTGACATCTATGATCTCATTCACTACGATTCTAATCAGACCTAGCTCAGCCTTTGGAGACAAGACTGCTTGTCAATGAGATGAGCCATCATCCATAGGAAAAGGAAGGTCCAGCTATGTAGAGAGTGGTGAATCTGGTGAATGTGAAATAATTTGTGGTGGTAGAGTTCCGGAAGCATCCAGCATACCCTGTTCATTGGGAGGACAGTCTTGGGGGGAGCTGCCCCTCCAAGTGATAGATAGCCTGGATACCTGCATACAAAATTCAGTGGGCTCCTCAGAAGAGATACATTGGCCAATTACTTCAGGCCAACCCTAGGCCTGAGAGTAGGTAGAGGAAGGGCAGATTGGGAACAAATAAGGTCTTTAAGACTTTAGGACAATTTGAAGAAAAATACGTCTTCTAGGACTATATTCTATTTCTTGATGTTGCTGAGATTCCCCACTCCCTCCATAGTAGAGGCATTTCCCAATTGGTAAAACCACCAAAATGCTATTATTATTGTTGTTGTTATTCATTTTTAAAGAACAAGAGGCTTGCATTAAAATTATTCCATCCACAGGCTGGTTTTCTCCTTGCTCTCCCATGCTTGGGGCCATTCAAATTTGAAAGAAACATGAGAGGCAGAAAAAGGGAAAAGAAAGAAGCTAAGTTAAGGTGGCTTGAAGGAGAGAAGGGGAGAGCAGGGGAGACTTACAGGAGCTGCTGAGTTCTTGACCGTTACGCTGGGGGTGGTCGCCCGCAGAGCCCCACTCACTCCATGGTAGTATTTGAAGCAAATCTTGGTTTCAGCTGCAAGAGAACAAAATGGCGGCTGAGATCAGAGGTCCCAGTGCTGCCAGCCTGGATGTTAATTGCCAACTATTTTTAAAAAATAAGGATTGGGTAAACTTCTCTATCATAGCACTTTGTCTCCCCCTAGTGGCCAGGTGAGGCTCTGTAAGTGGGTATCACTGGTCCTCTTCCCACCCTGACCCCATTCCCTGGGATCAGACCACAGTGGTATCTGACAATGAGAGTCCAAGTAAGAGAAGCCCAGGCACCTCTCCAGTTCCAGGAGAGCAGGTCAGTCTGCAGCATCCGCTCAGAGGTTAGGAAGACTGCCCTCCCTGTCCCATGTATTTGACAGTATTTTTTCCAGTCTCATTCCTTCTCAACTCTCAACTTCATTCTACATTATTGACTTGTCAGTCAATAAACATTTATTAAGCACCTATTATGTGCCAGGCATTGTGCTAAGCACTGAGAATACAAAGAATGGCAAAAGACAATCCCTGCCCTAAAAGAGCTCCCATTGTAATGGGTGGGTGGGGGGGACAACCATGTTCAAACAAGACAGAGACAAGATAAATCAGAAATAACCAATAGAGGGAAGGCACCAGAATTAAGAGGGATCAGGAGAGGCAGAAGCCAGGGAGGCCAGGAAATCCAGGAGGGGGGGATGAACAGGGAGAGCATTCCAGGCATGAAGCACAGCCTGTGCAAATGCCAGAGTCAGGAGATGCTGGGTTTTGTGTGAGGAAAAGCAAGGAGCCCAGTTGTTCCTGGAGTGAAGATCACTCCCTCCTCCTGCACATTCTCCTGCTCTGGTTTTCTGCTGGTTTGTCTTCTACTTGCCCGTCGTCTCCTCAGTCTCCTCCCTTTATTCATCATCCATGTCTCACCCCATTTACTGTCAATGTTTCCAAAGATTCTGCCTTAGATCCTCTTCTCTTTTCTCTTTTCCCTCTTCGAAGCCCCCTTAGCTTCCATGGGTTGAAATCTCATCTCTGTAAGATGACTCCCCCAGACCATCTACCCAGTCCCAGGCTCTCCCCTGAACTTCAGTTCCTTTTCCCAGATCACCTATTGGACATTTCAAATGGGACATCCCAAAGACATCTGAAACTCAATACGTCTAAAACTGAACTCACAATCTTTCCCCCTAAACCTCCTCCTCTTCAATCTTTCCCATTTCTATCAAAGGCACCACCATCCTTCCAACACCTTGGGTTATATATCTCAGTACATCTTCAGCTATTGACCAGATGTTGCTGTTTCTGCCTCAGGAGCTCTCCCTATCCAAAGCCTTCCCCTTCCTCACACAGCTCCTACTTTGATTCAGGCATTCATCACCTCTCACCTAGATGATTGCAACAGCCCCCTAACTGATCAGCTGGACTCTAGAATCCCACTCTGGTCCATCAGCCACACTAATGGGAAAGTAATTTTCTTTAAGTGCAGATCTGACTGTGTGACTCCCTTGCTCAACCAACATTAGTGGCCTCTAAGATAAGAGACAAACCTTTCTGTTTATCTTGGAAAACTCCACCCAAGCTCACTTTCCCAGCACCATTGGATGTTTCTCTTTCTCATCCCCAGTGCTCCAGCCACACAGACCTTTCTGCTCTGTCTCTCCTCCTTAGGCTTTTGTACTGGCTGTCTGTGATGCCAGGAATGCCCTCCCCTTTTCCCTCAGCCTCTTATCTTTCTCTGTCTCTCTCCTCCCAAGCACCATCTTCTGCATAAAGCCTGCCAGGGACCCTGGCTCCCACTGTGCCCCTTGTAGTAAACATTGAGTGTATTTATATGCATTTATTCACCTTGTACTTCTGCTATCTATATTCGTTCTCATCTACCTGTTAGAATGGAAGCACACTGTGAGTAGGCATTGTGTCATTCTTTGTACTTCTATCCCCAATACTTAGCACCATATTTGGCACCTAGTAGGTGCTTAATAATAAACACAGCTTCTTAAGGTTTGCAAAGCTCCGTACAACATTTATCACAACAACCCTAGGAGGTGGGTGCTGTTATTATCCTCATTTTATAGATGAGAAGACTGAGGCAGACTGCGATTAGGTGACTTGCCTGAGGGCACACTGCTACAAAGTATCTGAGGCAGGATTTGAACTCAGGTCTTCCTGACTCCAAGTCCAACATTCCAACTCCTGTACCACCTCGATGTCACCCAGCTGCTTAGTAAAGACTTATTGATTAATTGATTGATTTCATAAATATGTTGAAGAAATGACTGTGTGCTGTGCCATGAATAATTTTTGTTATAGCAGTAGAGTCCCTGGCTCTTGAGGGGCCTGTCTTCAGGGCTATTTCCCACAGAGAGATCCCAATGGTATCATCTCTGCCTGATCTAGGGATCCATCTAAGGTGGAAAGAGTCAGATTGGGATTACATTCTCCGGGCTCTCAATGGGCATTCTCATGCCCAAAGTTTAACAGCAGGTGTATTTCTGAAGCTGCAGTAACTGAGAGCTGCCTGGAGGCTGGGATAAAAAGGGAGCTTCAAGCTCCATTTTTTTTTCAGTGACTTTGTCATTCAGAGCTTTTCCTCTCACTTACCATGGCCAATTCAACTCAATTTCCTCTCACTCCACACTCCATAAGTCCCATTTCTAGTAGAGTAACCTGGCAACACCAGGGTTTAAATGGATAGGATCATTTAGCATTTCAGAGCTAGTATTCTATTCAGTTCTTTCCTTTTCCTCTTCTAGTCTGTGCCTGGTGAAGAGGTGGTGGGAAGGAGGAGCTGGCCAGCATCCCAGACACCTCCTCCGATCTTCCTCTAGCCATGCCTATGACTGACAGGAAGACAGCGCTTTAGAGTTTCCAAAGAACTTTACATGTGCATCTCATTTGAGCCTTAAAACAGCCTTAGAACACAGACACAGAAGGTTTTATTACCCCATTTGACAAATAAGAAAGCTGAGGCTCAGTGTTCTAAAATGACTTGTCTGTGGCCACTCAGGTAGTAAGTGTAGGAGGCCTTTCTGACTCTAAATCTGTATTAAAAGGAATTCTATCCACTATATAAGGTTGATTTTTCTTCCTTCCATCCCTCCTTCCTCTGTTCCCTCTTTCCTTTCCTTTCCTTTCCTTTCCTTTCCTTTCCTTTCCTTTCCTTTCCTCTCCTTTCCTTTCCTTTCCTCTCCTCTCCTCTCCTCTCCTCTCCTCTCCTCTCCTCTCCTCTCCTCTCCTCTCCTTTCCCTTTCCCTTTCCCTTTCCCTTTCCCTTTCCCTTCCTCTTCCACTTTCCCTTACCCTTCCCTTTCCTCCTTTCCTTCCTTCCAAAAGTGAGTGACTGGCTCCTTCCTAAGTGCAATTCAGTGGGAGACCCTCTATGGCAGGGATATGAACATGCTGTTTTTTATAACAAATATTATATTCTTGCAAGGAGGAACTGTTTTAATCCTTGTATTTGTACTTTCCACAGCACCTGGGCACATAGTAGGTGGCTCATAAATGCCTATTGATTGGCTGCTTGAAAAACATCCCAAAGGGCCTTCCCTGACATTTTATTGAAGGGAAACTCTTCTAAAAAGGTAGGTTTGCCTGTCATCTTCTGGACCTGTCAGAGGCAACAGAGGAGAGATGAGAGATAATGGTGTCCAGTGTTAGTGTTAGTAGGGAGTCCCAGGGGACAAAAGTCCAGTACCCTTCCGTCTGCTCACCCAGCAAGGGAAAGGGATGCCATGCACCTCATGCCCATGAGCAGATGGGAGGATTTCAGTGATGGGCATGCTGCTGCATAGATTCAGAGCCTCAAGAAGACCTGGGTTCACATCTCACCTCCAACACTTAGTTGCTGCATGACCCTGGCAGACTACAAATTACAGACATTTTCAGTTGCCGCCAGTTGAGAGAGTCCCCCACATGGACAAACTGGCTGGTCCTTCACATATCAACAAACAGTGCTTCTTTGATTGAACCGAAATCACCCTCCTGCCACGAAAATCTGTTTTCTTTAATTACATCCTCATGATTAAACCCAATTCCAAAGCTGTTAAGGCACTTATTAAGTTGTTTCAACCCCCAAGGTCCTTCCCTGACACCACACGTAGCACACCGGGTTATCAGTAATGTTTGTGGGGCTTCTGCTTACTGACCTGAATTCAAATGACGTAGACAACATGCCCATGCTATGGAAAACCATTTGTGGCCCTCAGGATTCCCTGCATTGGATGATGGCTGCTCCTCCTAGCAGGGAGTCTCATCCCAGACCCTCCTCCAGTCACAAGTTGGTCCTTACTGGAATGGAATGATGCATATCTGTGGGACCTCCCCACAGGTCCCGTTCCCTCTCTGGGGAATGCCTTAGTGTCCTCAGCTCTAAAATGAGAAGTGGCTAAGGTCCCTTCCAGTCCTGGATCAATGGGTCTAGGGTAAATACTAAATTTATGGCATTTCCATCACTTTGAAAGGATCCTGCATAAAGTCCAGAGGAGTGTTTTTACTTCTCTCAATGGTGCAATGGATAGAACTCTGGAATTGGAGTTAGGAAGACCTGAGTTCCAATCCAGACTCAGACATTTATTAGCTGCATGACTCTGGACAAGTCATTTAATATGTTTGCCTCAGGTTCCTCAGTTATAAAATACGGAGAATAACAGCACCTCCCTGGCAAGGCTGTTGTGAGGATCAAATGAAATGATATTTGTAGAGCACATAGCATAGTGCCCAGTATACAGCAGGGACTATATAAATGCTTATTCCCTTCCCATCAGGTGCTTGTTCTTGCATCCTTCACATGGAGCAGAGCCCATAATCAGACTGATTTCAGGCACGGTCTCTCAAGGAAGCCAGGGAGAGTCCCTTGAAGAGGCTCAATCCTGGGGTCCCTGCTCCTCAGTGCCGGTGGGAGTGCACCTTATTACAAGTAGATATGTTCTGTTCAGTACACCACAGTCCTCTCCCTTGTCCAAAGGCATGAAGGGCATGAACAATAGCATGACACCTTTGTCCATTTTGATGAACAGGGAATAATTCAGCTGGGCATTCAGTTCATCCCTACAGGTGCCCCACAGGCATCACCATTACCCCACACTCAGGGTCACGCAGCTAGTAAGTGTCTGAGGCTGGATTAGAACTCGGATCTTCCTGATTCCAGGCTCTACAAAGAGCCAGAAGAAAGACTCCACTTTTGTCTAATGGGGACATGTGGAACACTCCAGCCCAAGGACTTTTGCACACCTTAAATTGGAGCCCACTTTCTGGGGTCTCTGGATGTACTGATGTGAGGGCATGTCCCGGACTTCTGGGGAGATGTTTTGTACTAACTGTTCTTACTTTAGTAAAGATAGACACCTTTCTTAAAGTTACATGGGTCTGGTTGACTAAATGATATCAACAGACTTGATGGTGGGAAGCATCCCAGTGGGGTCTTGTGATCTGTAGCATTGAAAGATGTCCTACCTCAACATCTTAGGGCTAATCCTAGATCCACAAGGGGATGTAGGAGCCATGCATCAAGGGTCCCTGCTTGTCAGTGAGCATGGGAGTTGGGGTAGTCACCTCATTGCAAGTAGGTACATTCTATTCAGTCCACTACAGTCTTCTCCCTCTGTCCAAAGGCATGAAGGGCAAAAAATAACTCAGGAAAAATAACATGACCTCTCGGTCCATCCTGATGAAGGGAATAATTCAGCTTGTCATTCAGTTCATCCCTAAAGGTGCCCCACAGGCATCGTCATTTCTCCCATACTCAGGGCACCTGACATAGGTGATGTTCAATAAATATTTTATCTAATAAATTAATAAAAATGAGTTGGAATGGTGAAATTCTGACTCTACTTGGAGATTTCCATGGAAACAGACAAGTCAACAGCTGAAACTCACTAATGAGCAGAAAAATCAAATGTGTCCCCTGTTTTTAGGTCATGCTCGTGTGACCTCATTGGAAAGGGGAGGGAGTGAGAAGCGGGGACAGCCTGTGTTGCCCCAGAGGCCCTGACTCACTGGTTCTGAGAAGGCATTGGCCATTTGCCGCAACACTTTCCCTGACCTGCAGAAGAGATTGGCTGAGGTTCGATTCTGTAATTAGGACTTAGTCAATGTAGTCTGTCTCTTACAAAGACATGCTTTTGCCTCTTTCTGTAGCCTATTGGCATCCCAGGTCTTTCCCATTGTTTCTGACTTTGTACCTTCCAGCCTCCACTTGGCTGTTTTTAGGAATATGCATCAAAGTTCCTGTTATCAGCACCTGTCCCTCCCATTCTGAAGCCTCCATATCTTCCACCCAGCTTCCGGTTCTTCCACTATCAGCCAGATCCATTTCCAAGCCTGGGTGGTCATCATTTACTCTCTAATGAAGAGTCTTATGACTCCCCGAGTTTCCAAGATGGTGCCCATTTCCTGACTGTCAGCTTTGGCTTAAGACCCACTAGTGGTGGCTCTCATGGCTAGGAGATTTCTCCTGAGAGCCAGTTGCCTCTTTGCAGCTCTCCCCATTACTTTCAGCTTTGCCACATGGGGCCATGCTGAACAAGCCTAATCCCTTACCCATGGGACGGTCTTCCGGCAACAGAAAGACAGATGTCAAGTCCTTCTTTAGTCTAAACAGCTCCAGGTTCCCTGGCTGATTGGCATAATTCCTGGCCCTCTTTCCCATTTGGGGGTGGGGCTAGGGTGTTTGAAGAGTCTCATCACACGTGGAGCTTCGTTAGGGCCAATGGATATTAGGGCAGCTGGTGGCACCACAGTGGAGAGAGTGCTGGACCTGAAGTCAGGAAGACTTGAGTTCAAAAATGGCCTCAGATTTACCAGCTGTGTGACCCTGGGCAAGTCACTTCATTTCGTCTGCCTCACTTTCCTCAAGAGTAAAATGGGTATAATAACAGCACTGGGCTTCATAGGATTTTTGTGAAGATAAAATGAGATTATGTTTGTAAAGCACTTACCATAGTATACATAGTACGTGCTTATTTCCTTCCCCCTTCCCAGTAAAGTGATTTTCTTTGCAAATAAGATGTCAACCTTGATTGAGAGGAGAATCTGGAAAGGGGCAGAAGAATTCTCTTTTTGGTCAATCTGTCTGAGCCTAATTTCTATTTCATTTCATTTGACAATGAAAAATGAGGTGTGGGTCAGACAGCAGCAACTGGGAGAACAGGAAATGTTGTGATGTGATGTTACCAGGTCAATGGAGAGTCCCTGTGTGTGCCCCCAGGACTCAGGGAGGGCTCAGCAGCTTAACTAGCTGAGAATGGGGAGTCTGCATCACTGTTCCCATGAAAATAAAAATGGCGGGATCATGAGAATAGACATGCAGAGGGAGAGTTTATCTCCGAGCAGCAGAAACATTTCTAGGAAAAAAAAGAGGCTGGAGAAGAAAGTTATTTTAGGTGTTCCTTAGGAGAACTATTTCAAAACTTCACAATGCGTAAGCATTTATAACTCAGCCAGCAAGCAAGTGCTAAGAGATGAAAGATGTCAAAATATAGTGTGTGTGTGTGTGTGTGTGTGTGTGCACATTCTTGACCTGGGGTTTCATGCACTTTCTCTGTACTCAGGGGTTCTTGACTCCAAGGCCAGCTCTGTCTAATGATGATGATGATGACAATAACAATAGTTATAATAACAATGGGTATAATTCTAATAACCGTAGTATTTAGATATCACTTTAAGATTTGCTTTATAAACCTGGGAGGCAGGTACTATTATTAACCTCACTTTTCAGATGAGGAAACTGAGGCAGGCAGAGGCTAAGTGACTTGCCCAGGGTTACACAGCTAGTGAGTATATGAAATGGGATTTGAACTCAGATCTTTCTGACTTCAGGTAAAGCCCTCCATTTCCCCACTCTCATAAACAAATTATTCCTATAAACATGAATGATTCCTCCGGATGACATCATGGAGACATATAACCCCCAAAGATGTGAGCTGCCATTTGGTCCCTGACCCCTGACCCCTGGTCCTCATGCTGCTCCCAGCCTGCTAATCCCATCAGGGTGACACTTCAGGTGCCCAGGGCTGCCAGAGGGAATCCCAAGACTGTGCTGATTGGAGCATTCTGTCTGCTTGTTTCCAAATATCTCTCTCTCTCTCTCTGTCTCTCTCTCTCTCTCTGTCTCTCTCTCTGTCTCTCTGTCTCTCTCTCTCTGTCTCTGTCTCTCTCTCTCTCTCCCTCTCTCTCTGTGTCCCTGTCTGTCTGTGTGTCTCTATTTCTCTCTCTCTGTTTCTTTGTCTCTCTATCTCTCTGTCTCTTTCTCTGTCTCTCTCAAAAATAAGGTCTACCCATAAACAGTCATGCTCTAGTTACAGCTCCTATCTCACCAAAATTCTCCCACAGACCTATGAGCTCATCCATTTGGGAATCCCCCCCCCACAATGCAGATTACGATCTGGTTGTGCCCAGGCAGTTCTCAGTTATATCCTCCCAGAAGTTCGGCCCAGTGCATTTCCTCTCTTTCTGCCAAGATCAGGAGGGTCCCTGTGGAGCCCTGTGGCTGTCCACCTGTCACTGCTCACTTTCACCATGGGACAAGCCCATTTTCTCTCTCTGTCATAAGATTTAACATTCTCTTCTCCTCCTCTTCTCCGGAGCTCCTCCTTGGTTAGATGTTGCAACGTGGGCACGTCCACCAACTCTCAGCATACCAATGCAGTCAAATCCCCCTCACTAGGGTGCCCTCCCGCCTCCTTTAGACCTTCTCTACCCCCAGCCTGCCTTTCAACTTTTCCTTCCTCATCCTTTTTTAGCTCCCTTTATGAGTTGTCCTCCCCCATTACAACGTAAGATCCTTGAGGAATCTTCTGTTGTCGGCACTTACCACAGCGACTAGTACACAGTAAATACTTAATAAATGCTTGTTGACTTATGATCTCTATCGTCTTGCCTATTTTCCACTATGCTCGCATTTGTACATAGTTATTTGAGGTCCCGGTTTTATGGCTGGTTCCTTTTTTGGATTTTGTCTGGGCATCTCTACTTCGGCAACTAAATTGGAAGGTGTCCAGGGTGGTTATCTCCCTTTCCTTCTTCTTGTGGCTAGTGGTCCAAGACCCTAGGGAAACACAGCAGCTCATTAGGTGTACTTCCACCCTGGCCAAGAGGCAGCTCTTCCTGAATTTTAGTCTGTGGTCCAGTCTCTGACACTTTGTTCTTAATCAGCTCTTTACTTCCCCAAATTCGCTTTTGCAGAGGCTTTTGTTAGTAGGCACAATCTGGATGAAGATCCAAGAAAGCAGACTGAGAGTCAGAGGAGAACCAGGAGAAAGCAGTGTCCCCAAAACTCCGAGAGGAGAGGGTGACCAGCAGTGTCTGAAATGCAGACAGGTCAAGAGAGATGAGGATCGAGGAAGAGCCGTTAGACTTAGTAATTCAGAGATCCCTGGTGACCTTGGAGAGGGTAGCAGCATAACTGCCTTGCTTCAATGAGAGTCCATTTGAGATGCACTCAGATGCTTCCAAGAGCCAGGCTTTCCTGACTGCATGGTTACTGGTGCCCTCCCTCAAATTCCCTCGTATTTACTTATCTGTTTGTTTTTTCTTATATCTACCAATAGAATGGAAACTTCAAGCACAATGCCTGGTACACAGTAGGGTCTTAATAAATGCTTGTTGAATTGACCTGGATTTGCAGGGGCAGCTAGGTGGCACTGAGTCTTGAGTCAGGAAGACTTGGGTTCAAATCTGGCCTCAGACACTTACTAGCTGTGTGATCCTGGGCAAGTCATTTAAACCCTCTTTGTTTCAGTTTCCTCATCTGTAAAACGAATTGGAGAAGGAAATGACAAACCACTTTAACATCTTTGCCAAGAAAACCCCAAAATGGAGTGACAAAGAATCAGACATGACTAAAAAAATGACTAAACAACAAATTGAGTTAGAAATGCCCATATACTTGTTAGATCCAGTTAGTCAATAAACATTACATGCCTACTGTGTGCCAGGCACTGAGCTAAGCACTGGGCATACAAAAAGAGGCAAAAGACAGTCCCTGTCCTTACATCCTTATGTGGGAGACAATATGTAAACAAATATGTACAAAATGAAATGTTTCTGTCTTTGGGGGAATTGTGTGTGTGTGCGTGTGTGTGACTGAGATTTAGCTGGCCATCTGACATGATTGCCCAAATGCCAAAGATCCCAAGGAATAGGGATTGGGAGATGGAATGAGCCCGAAGGTTTTTCCAGTAGTTTTTTATAAAAAGTGAGAAGCAGATGAGATGGACCAGCTACCCCAACAATTTCATTCAAAGATAGAGAAGGAATCATTTCCACCACACATTAAGGATCACTTACTTTCTGATCATTGGAGGGGCCAAAAGAAGCTGCCTCTGTTCCTGGGGAATGTCCATTATGCCTGAGCTCTCTTTCCAGAGTGAGCAGAGGATGGCAGCTCATGGGAATTTAGGGAATTTCTTCTAGTTCCACTCCCTGGTTTATCTGATTTCACGGACAGCCTTAGATCTGCACTTTCCATATCGCTCTCCTCCCTCCTCTCTTCCTGTTCAAACCTTGTACCTCTTTAAGCTTTTTACGGAGAAGGTATTAGAGTCCACCCAGGCATTATGCTAAACACTGGGGGGCACAAAGGCAACAGCAAAAGTCCCTGCCCTCAAGGAGTTTATGATCTATTCAGATTTGGAGTCAGGAGAGACCAACATGGAAATCTTGCCTCCAACACTTCCTTGCTGTGAAAATTACTTAGCACCTCTGAATTTCAGTTTCTTCATCCATCAAGAGGAGCCAAAGGGGTCTAGTTCAAGGTCTTCATTTGACAAATGGGGAAACTGAGGCTCAAGGAGGTTAATCCTAAGGTCACAAAGGTAGCAATCAGAAGAGATGGGATTTGAACTGAGGTCTTCTTTGTACCAGACTCCTCTCCCTTGTAGGGCTTGTGAGGCTCCAGTGAGCCTGCATACATTAAGCAAGGTTTCTGTTTTAAAGCAATACACAAATATCAGCCACGGCTACTTGATATTAAGTCACCTCCTTCATGCAGCCTTCCCTGCCTTCTCCAGCCCATACGATTCTCTCCCTTCTCTGGCACTGTCTGATACTTAGAATCCCAGTCTTTCTGAGCTGAGAAGGCTCTTGGAGGTCACCAGTGCCATGTCTCCACATTATTCCCAGCCTGTAGCCACAAAGAGCATCCCCCTTGGAGCCCCGTTCCTGGCCCTTTGCTTGGCACAGTGAGGATCCAGGAGCATCCTCGTGGTGGATGGTACAGCAACAGCATCATATCCGTGAATGAGGCAGTGACTTCTGAAGGCTCGGGGCGGCACAGTTGTTTCCTCTCCCCAGCTGCTCATGAATCCAAGAGCCTGGCAGGCAAGAAGCATGTGAGATAGCCCCAGGCATCCTGCTCAGGGGCTCAGCCCTGTCACATCCCTCCCCATCCCCCCAAGGGGCTGCTGCCCCTGGGCAGGTGACTATGGGCAGTGCACTGAGGAGAGATGTGTCAAGAAAAAAATGCCCCCAGCGGCTGGAGCTGGGAGCAGCGCCGAGGACCAGGAGGGCAGGTGCAGAGTCAGGGGAAGGAGGCAGTGGAACCCTGCCCGGTGTGGAGACGACAGAGGACAGCTTCTTCGCTGTTTGGTATTATCAAGTCATCAGATCGCTCGGCTCTGAGGGAGTCAAGCATCTCCTTTGGACTTGCAGGTCCACAATGGTGCTGATGTTCTGTCTATATTTAGCATGCCTGGCACCAGCTCCTTCCCTGATAGCTCTGGCCTGGGCTTCGGCTGGCAGGCGATGGCAACTATTGGCTCCCATTGCTCTTTTCCAACCCTCCTTAAGGTCTGCCCTCTCAAGCCTCCTTTGCAAAGACTCTCTTGGCCTCTGGAAACAATGCCCATTCTCAGCCTTAGCCCCACTCCTGGACTCTGGGGAGTAAGGCAGTGGGGGGCTAAGGGGATGCCAGGGGGCAAGCCTGATTGGAGAAGAATAGAGTCGTGCCTGAGGTTAGACAAAGCACCATCAGGAAGATCTTTTCAGGTTCTCCCACTAGAAAATAAGAATTCTCCATGACTGAGGCAAACAGGAAACCAGAGAACCAGAGGGTCCTTTAATGGATATGACCTGATGGACTTGGAGACTTGTCACACACAGAGATATTGAGTCACTGGATACTCATATGCTTCCATGATAGGAAACAGTAGGATAAGAGATGGCAGGTTTCCATTAGTGCAAGAGCATGGAATAAGTGTCGGAGTGGGAAGAACTTGGGTAAAGCGATTCAAATACAGCCTTGGACCCTTTCTAGCTGTGTGACCCTGAGCAAGTCACTTCCCCTCTGTTGCCTCAGTTTCCTAATCTGTCAAATGGGGACAGAGCAGCACCCAGCTACTGGGGCTGTTGGGAGGATGAAATGAGGTGATATTTCTAAGGCATTTGCAAAGCTTTGAGGGCTATATACATGCTGGCTGTTAAGTGTGACTGCTTAAGACAGGGGGTCTTTCCAGAGGGCACAGTGAGTAAGGCAGAGGAGGCTGGGAGATGGGCCAGGGCTCACATACATGGGGGTAAGTGGATGAGGAAAGAGGGGAGCAGACAAGACTGTGGCCACATTAGATAGCACTACATTGTGGGGATGAGGGGAACCGGATCCCATAGCTTGAGCCATGACGAGTCTGTGAGGCTGGGGTCCTTGCCTCCAAGAGAGTGCAAAGGGCCTGGAGTCCATATCACATGAGGATCAGGTGAAGAAACTGGGCCTGTTCAGCCGGGAGAAGAGAAGACTGGGGGTGGCACACAGTGCTGTCTTCAAATATCAGAAGGGATATTGTGTGTGGAGGAGAGACCAGGCTCCTGGGGGGCAGCACCAGCAGCAAGGTGGGGCAGGGAGGGCAGGGGAGCAGCAGAGGCAGAGGCAGATCTAGGCTGGATGTCAGGAACACTTACTAACAATTAGAGCTGTTCAAGGGGGTGAGAGAGGAGGGGTCCAGGTAGGCTGTCTCCCCTGCCTGAGTCTGCAGGTGCTCACCGGAAGCAGCACCTGATGGTTCTAGAACAACTTCTTCCTTCCTTTGTTAGAGCAAGCCAGGATCATGACATGAGTCAATAAATCAGTGGGCATCTTCTGCTTTACGTGTTGAGCAGTAGGCAATGGGATATAACGGCCAAAGAGAAACAGCCCCTGTCTTACACACACTCAGAGAGGTCTTTACACTTTGGCACATCCCCCCAACCCCAAGCCACTGCCATCATCCTGGCAGGTGTCTGTACACACACACACACACACACACACACACACACACACACACACACACA
>NW_020954595.1:10057904-10206088 GCF_900497805.2 Vombatus ursinus | reverse complement strand
ACACACACACACACACACACACACACACACACACACACACACACACAGCCTGAAGGATGCCGACTTCGATAACCAACAGCTGGAGGCAATGCCTGTGGAGGAGTCCCCCCTGAAGCTTTGCTGATCAGATCCACTCCCTCTGGAGGGGAGTCTGGAAAGAGAACAACGCAGGAGGACCAGGGGCAAGTGAAACTTGGTAGGGATTTGTTTTGTCCTGCTGCATTTGAATATTGTACATCCACAGTGGCTTGCAATAGGACAGCGGCTGCACAGGCAGCTAAAAGGTGGGAGTTTTAGCAAAAGACATCCCTAAAAGGTGAGGAGGGAGGGAGAGAAGGAGAGACAGTGAGAGAGAGGGAGAGAGAAACATAGAGACACAGAGGTAAGAGAAGAGAGAGAGGGAGAAGAGAGAAGAGAAAGAGATGGGAGAGGAGAGGAGAGGAAGAGGAGAGGAGGAAAAGAGAGAGAGAGAGAGGAGAAGAGAGAGAGATCAGGGACAGAGACAGATGGGAGAGGATAGAAGAGGAGAGGAGAGGGAGCTGGAAAGGAGTCCCCCAGGGAAAGGAAGGAGAAAAGGAGGCACGGGGGAGGGGGAGATGATGAATGCACAGGGAGTCTCATAATGAGACAGACTCTTTTGGGACTTCCCTTTGGGTAAGTCATTTCATCCTTTTGTGACCTTGGGCAAGTCACTTCACATCTGGGTCTGGGCCTCAGTTCCTTCATCTGTAAAATTACAGGGCTGACAGATTTTTTTGTGATAGGTTAATTGGTTTTGCTGAATTTGTCCCCCCCTCTCTTTTGGGGTAAAATTTTTTGTTATAAGGAATGGCTCTCTGCATGTTGGGGGGGAGGGATATAAAGGGAAATTTAGGTGATGAAAAACACAGATATCAGTAAACATCTATTTTTAAAAAGAAAAGTAGCATTAGGGCTCTCAAAATATTGCTCTTTAAGGGGAAAACGACCCTCAGATTTTCCAGGAGCATGGTAGAAATTCTGTCAAATGCACGTGGACAAGGAAGTGAGGGCAGGGCTCCAGTCTCTGCTTCTTTTAAGCCCAAGGTCATCTTTCTGTCTCATCAGGTGTGTTGGAGAGGGGACTCTGTTTCTAGTCTGGGCTGACCTGAATATCCTTCAAGATCCTTTGTAGCTCTGAGATTCTTTGATAATCTTGGACAAATTGCTACCTTCTGTTCAGCTACCATCTTTGGAGAAGAAATCTTATTGCTCCATTTTCAAAAGGAAAGACAAGAGCTGTTCTTCCATTTAAGACCATGTTACTTCCTCTTATATGTTTTTACAATCCTTTAAAAAAAACCCACAACCCTGGAATGAGCCAAAGGAATTTCACAGCCTCTAGCAGACATCTGTGGAACTTAGCCCAGGCAAGGGGCAGCTAGAGGACCAGTCTGTTCTAGAAACAAAACTCCTGGTAGCCCAACAGGTTCCCTGTACAAGCCAAGGCTGACCTCTTCAAAGCCTCTGCTCTACAATGCTCAATGGCTCCCTATTGCTTCTGGCATCAGACACCCTTCACAATCTGCCTTTCCAGCCTTTCCCACCTCTCTACAGGCTGGCCAAACTAGACGACATGATATTCCTAGATCTTGACCATCCAACTAGTGATTGCATGTCTCTGCATAGTCTTTTACCTGGGGCTGTGATTCTCTCCCTGCTTATCAGAGCCTCTTATAATCCTTATTTTCCATTAAGGCTCAGCTCAATTCCAGGAAGCCTGACCATGGCACCCACTCACCCACTGTCCCTTCTTAAATGTCCATGTGTATGTGCATGTACGTGTATGTGCATGTACATATACATGCTTTTACATACACATATGCACACATGCACACATATGTATGAACGTTTGAGGGGGGAGAGGCTTAATCAGGAATTTTGACATTTGGTGTAAGCCCCACAAGTCATGCCCCCCAGTTAATAATATAGGTGAGTGGTGTGTGTGTGTGTGTGTGTGTGTGTGTGCCTGGGCCTGTGTGTATGTGTGGAAGGTGGGATCAGATACCACCCCATACAGGGATACAGAAATCCTGAGTTACCAGTGAGCCATTTCTGGTGATGCTGTCCCCAGAGAAAATGAGTCACCTGGTAGCACTGAGTATAAGCTCCTTGAGGGAAGGAATGGTCTCATTTTGGTCTTTGTATCTCCAAGATAGAGTACAGCACCTGGAATATTGGTGTTCAATATTGTAGGCACTAAATTCTTTGTTATGGGGGATGGCTCTCTGGGAGGGGGTGGAGTGAGGGATGTGAGGGAAGTTTAGGCAGTGTAAAAATTAAAAAAAATCCATTAAGCTTATTTTATTGATGGAGTCCTCTTTTAACTAATTATTCTTCACTTGGTGAAATGATCTGGCTGGGGTTAAGACTGGAGGAGACCATGGGAGGATAATTATGAATAGCTGGCTGGCCATCTATCTGCCTGGGCTCGGGCTGGAGGTAAAGTTCTATGAATCCCGCAAAGGATGAGATGAACAGATTTCAATTGTTATCCTGAGGACCATGGGATTAGAGCCTGAAGGGGCACTTAGTCCAACCCTCTGCCCATTGTACAAATGAATAAACTGAGGCCCAGGGAAGTTAGATAAAGTGCCTAAGGCCACCCAAAGACCAGGATAATGGGCAGGTTCTTGGGATGATCCACAAGTTATAGAATCATTGTGTTGGAAGGGGCCCTAGAGGTCCTTCATCCAACCCAGATCTGGACAAGAGACTGCCTGAGCAGTGTGACCACATTTGACCTTTGGACAGCTCCAATTGTTAAGGAATTTTTCTGAACCTCAAGCCTAAACCTGTCTGCAGCTTCTAGACACCGTTGTCCTGATTTTCCTTTAAAAAAGTCTAATCCCTACTCCAAACAAGAGCTCTTGAAATGCTTGGAGGGAGATGCCGTGGTCCCCCAAAGTCTCTGTCCTCCATAGGCTACACACTCTCAGTTCTTCCAGCCAGCCTTAAGCTGGCCTGAGCTTGAAGCCCATCAACAGCCTGGCTGCCCTCCTCTGGCCACCCGCCAGCTTGTTAATGCCCTTACTAGAACCATTCATGACATTGCAGAGGCGGCCTGGCCAAGTCAGAGGATTGCCTGGGATCGGTGTTGTATGGCAGTCCAGGCACTACTAACTCTTTGGATCTAAGCCCTCCCAGAGCCAAAATAGTATATTTTTGAAAGTTGTCTTTTCTTCCAAAGATTGTACTTTCCATTGCAAATGCTCCGTATTCAGTCCCATTTATGTCCAATGGGCTTTTTTCAGGCTGTCCCAAGCATCTGTGTCCAATTTAAACCATGGTTTCTATGGGAATGTATGTTTGTAGCTAACTTACAAACTACTCACATACATGAGGATTTCTGCTGCCTTGATTTCTGGCTCTGTTCTGCCTTTCTCCTCCAATGGCCCGATCTTTAGGACTTCAGAGCCTGAAGTAATTTCAAAGACTTTCTAGGCTGACCTCTCCATTTTACCCCAATTACCACCCCTGAGTTACTTCCCACCCCTCACCTCCTGCCTGCCATCATTTACTAAGTGCTGCTGGTTCTCCCTCTACAGCAACCCCTCATCCCTTCCCTGCTGGATATTCCCAGTCTCAAACCAGGCCCTCCCCCATTCCCAGCTGGCCCTCAGGGCCAGCCTCCCTGGCCCCAGTCTCTCCAATCTTCCTTCACACAGCTACTGGAAGAATCTTCCTCATGCCCAGTTCCAACAACACCACCTAAAACTTCCAGAGGCTTTCCATCGACAAGGAGTGACAAGCAGGCTGTACGCAAAGCCCTCCATGAACTGGTTTTATTCTTTCCCAGATAAAGATCTAAGAAAGGAATCCTTGGGCAAAGAAAAGCAGAACAGAATTTTAAAAAATGCAATTCCAGCAATCCTTTTTTGACCAACAGGTTGTTTTAGAGAACTATGTTTGTAAGTCAGCCCAGAATAGACTTTCCCATAGAAACCATGCTATAAATTAATTGTACACAGATTCCTGGGATAGCCTGAAGGAGCACGCTGAACCCAGAATGTAGCTGAAGAATGGAGACATTCCAGGATTATTTTATACTCTTCTCCTTCATATGTTCTGAGGGGGCCTGAGGGAGCTCATTAGAAAGTCTCCATTTTCTCAAAGAAGGAAGAGGTAACGTCATCTAACACATAGAGGGGATCATGTGCACGTAGGAGCTTGAGGAGAAAGGTCTTGATAGCTCCTCACACCCAATCTACCACCAATTCCACTTTTGTATCATCTCTCCTATATGCCCCCTCATCTCCGCTGACTCTGGCACTTCCCAGAGTTGGCCTCAAACCTTCAGCTGGACTTGCTGTAGCCTCTCGTCCGGTCTTCTTGCCTCAGATCTCTCCCTACTCCAGTCCACCTTCCACTCTGCCATCAGACTGACTTCCTGAAGCAGTTCTGCCGTGTCATTCTCCAATTCAATAATCTCCAGTGGCTCCCTATGACCTCTGACATAAAACCCTTTGCCTGGCTTTTGAAACCTTTATGACCTGGCCCCTTGACACCATTTCAGAATTCTTATGCCTTTTTCTTTTTTAGCGTGATTTGATCTGCACTCAAACTCCACAGTTCTTTCTTTGGATGTGTACAGCATTTTCCATCATGAGACATTTGGAGATGTCTTAGATCCTTGCATTGCGGAGAAGGGCTAAGTCTATCAATGTTAGTCATTGCACAACGTGGCTATTACTGTGTACAATGTTCTTCTGGTTCTGCTCACTTCACTATGCATCAGTTCATGTAAGTCTTTCCAGGTTTTTTTCTGAAATCATCCTGCCTGTCATTTCTTGTGGCACAATAATATCCCTTTGCAAGCATATACCAAAGCTTGTTCAGTCATTCCCCAATTGATGGGCATCCCCTCAATTTCCAATTCTTTGCCAACACAAAAAGAGCTGCTATAAATATTTTTGTATATGTGGGTCCTTTTCCCATTTTTATGATCTCTTTGGGATACAGCCCTAGAAGTGCAATTGCTGGTCAAAGGGTATGCACAGTTTTATAGCCCTTTGGGCATCAGAATTCTTATGGCTTAATCCCTTCCACAAACTCTGTGACTCAGTGACACTGGCCTGCTAGCTATTTCTTGGACAAGACACTCCATCTCTAAACTCTGGGCATTTTCCTTGGCTGCTCCCTATACCCAGAATTCTCTCCATTTCTACCTCCAGGTCTCCCTGGCTTCCTTCAAGTCCCAGCTAAACTCTTACCTTGTACAAAGAAGTCTTTCCTGATCCCCTCTTAATGCTGGCCCCTTTTTCTGACAGCAGCCTTGATTTATCTTCTCCCTAGCTTGTTTGCTTGTTGTCTCTCCCATGAGCCTGGGAGCTCCCTGAGAGCAGGGACTTTTTTTGCCTTTCTTTGCATCCTCAGCACTCAGCACAGATGCCAAGTAAGCACTCAACCATCACTTGTTGACTTTACTTGACTAGTAGAGTGAGATCATCAAAGCAGAGAAGGGTCACTTGCCCCACATGTGAAAATGGAAATCAGTTCAATGCCTTGACTCTCCCTGAGAGTTAGATATGGCAGAAGAGGAGGAGGATCCTGGGGGGTGGTGAGAGATGGAATGTGCGAAGGGTGGGGTCCTCAAGCTCCCAGTTCTCCCCTGCAGAAGCAGCAGAAACATCATGAGCTCTCACTTTCCTACCTTAGCAATAATAAGTCTATTCTCTAGTTTGGGAGCTAGCCATAAATCTTTTCTCCACAGAGCCTACATATCAAAGGAGAAATAATGGCCAATGTGAGACACAGCCAAGTATTAAAGATAAGCACATGGAAGAGATGCCCTCATGATTCCACTCACATCAATACCATTCTGAAGAGGCAATCTGCCAGGCAGAAGCTTGTCAGACACCCTCTAAATTGTCTCGGTGATACAGAACCTCTGTGCATGTGCAAAAGCATGATGCGTTATCTGTATTCCAATGCTGTCTGTCATTTATCTTGAGCTGGCACACCAGGGAGCTCACCAAGGAAAAGTGCCCAGGGTTGAGGGGCCGACTTCAACATGGTATCGAAAGCATACCCCTAGGCTGGAGGCGGGGAATGAAAAAGGAGCTGGGGCTCTTGGCTGCCTTCTGTCCTTCCCCATTTGACAATTAATTATGCCTCCCATCCTCATCCCAAACAAGTTAAGGACACTCAGCAGCAATTATCAGTCACTTCAGAGTAATGGAGTAAGATTAAATTCTGAATCCTGAGAACACTTTTCTTGAGTCTGCCCCAAGCCCTGTTCTACACAAATTTGATTTCTTCTCTTTAAGGTAACAGAAGCATAGACCTGGGATGCCTTCATTCCACTCCCCCTGCCCCCAAATAGCCATTGAGGGGTGCTTCAGGCCAAATATATGGCTCCTTGGAGGCAGGGCTTCCTCTAAACAAGACACTGCTGTGCTACTGACTTGCTCACACTTCAAACACCCCCAGATTGGCCCACATTGGATGGTTTAGGCCCATCATCCCAAGCCAAGGGATAACTGATTTCTCATTACTTCGAGCTGCCAAGTTCTTCCTTCTCATACTTCTGCCTGGCTCTGCAGTGCTCTGAATTATCAATCACCCTCCTCATTGAGTCACTCACTCAGACTTGCCATGGCTCTACCCTGTCTGCCATCTATTTATAAGGTCTCCACTCAGGTGTCAGAAATCTTTCCATTTCCAGATGACAGCGGGAGGCCCCTGAGGACATGCGCATGAACTCAGATTCTCTTCCCATAAGACAATTTCTTAGAGCTCATACTTTCTCTTATTGTCTGTTATTTGGAGTCATAGAAACTAAGCATTAAGAGCACTCCCCCAGGGCACCAGAACCCTCCTCCATCTGGCCCAAATATGAATACTACTCCTCCCCCTCCCACTTTGGGACAGCTCTCATTGCCAGCAAGCTCTTCCTGACATCCAGTTGAACTTGGCCTCTCTACACCTCCCCCTCCCCTAGTGCCCCAGGTCCTGTCTTCTGGGGCCAAACACCCAGAGAACTGAGGTCCTCTGGCTCCAAATCTGATGGTCATTCTTAGTGCATACCCCCCTCTCTCCCCTCATTGTGACATATTGCCTCCCTACTCATTAAAGCCCAGCATTTTCTCCTCCTGTATCTGAGGAAAACTGTTCACCACCTTTTAATTCAGGGGTTTTTAACCTGGGGTTCTATGAACTTCTTACTTAAAAAAAAATTCTGATAACGATTCCATTTTCATTGATTTCCTTTGTAATCCTCCACATATGATTTTATGTATTTAACAACATGATTCTGAGAAGGGCTCCCTAGTTGCCTGCCCCAGACTGACTACCCAAGGGGTCCATGGCACAAAGAGATTAAGGATCCCTACTCTAAGGTCTCCAGCAGTTCTCTCTCATCAGCCTAATTTCCCTCATCTCCCACTACACAACTGTAGTCTAGCTCCCTTCCCCAACTCCATTTCCAATGTTTTTAGATGTCCTGTCTTTCAAACGCTGTGTCCTTGACCCCTCCCCCCCACAGAAAGCAGCCTTCCAGGTGTGAGAGTCCTTGCTTGTCTTTCAAAGCTCTCCGTGTGGATGACTTGGAGAATCCTGCTTAGGCATGCCAGCACCAAGGACAGCGGCACCCTGAAGGATTCCCCCAGGCCAGGCATGCTGAGCTTATCTTCAACAAACAGTAAGGGCCTGCTCTTGGTAAGGCCCAGGCCACCAAAATGCCCAGACATCGGCCAGAGGAGCCAGTGCCTCGCACCCCCATCCCGCTCCTGCCCTTGTACAGCTTAACATTGATTTGAATGCAGAAAGTGTGCACGGTGTCAGGCAGTGACTTACACAGCTTACACATGTACCTGGCTCAAATCCTTGTAATGAGTAAATTCTAGGTGCTTTTACAAACATTCCTATTAATTATAGTGAACTGAGAAAGGCAAAGATTTCATTTCAGGAGATTTACCTTCGAGGAATCCAGGCGTCCCCCTGCCCCCTCATCACTCTGGAATAAGCAAAGGTCTTTGGGTAAGGGTGCCCAGGATTTGCAGGCAATGTCTTCAGGCACAAAGTTCTTGTGAACCTTGGCTCAGACTTCCCAGGTCTCAGCTCCTAATTATTATTTTTTTCTTTTTTAGGCAATTGGGGCTAAGTGACTTGCCCAGGGTCACACAGCTAGTAAGTGTCAAGTGTTTGGTCTGAGGCTGGATTTGAACTCAAGTCCTCCTGACTTCAGTGCCGTGCTCTATCCACTGCACCACCTAGCTGACCCTCTCAGCTCCTAATTTGCTCTTGTTCTCAAAGGTTGGAATTTCTACCCGATGTCTTCGAGAATGTGCATTTATACTCTTAAGGAAATTCAACTGAAAAACTTCTTTTAACATGAATTCTATAAAACAGCCCCACAATAATAAGATAATTAATTCTATTATGATATAACAGAATTCTATATTATAGTATAGTGTAATTATAACAATATAATGTAATAGTACCTAGCATTTCTACAGTGCTTTAAGGTGGGCAAAATATTTTAATATGTTACCTTATTTGATTCTCACAGCTACCCCATGAAGTAGGTAATAATATGATTCCAATTTTACAGATAAGGAAACTGAGGCTTCACCACTGAGTGGTTGAATGACTTGCCCAGGGTCACACAGGTAGTAAGTGCCTCAGGCAGGATTTGAACTCAGGTCTCCCTGACTGCCTCACACGCGCACACACACAGGTAGACACCACACCTCCCCCTTACACCTCCCTCCCCCTCGCTACATTCTTTTGCTGTCAGAGTTTTGACAGACAAAACAGCGGGAGCTTGTGGTCCTTCTCCTGCCTGAGAGGCTGGGGTCGCTTGTGATCCATGGAGGTTAATGCAGCAATCATCCTGACCCAACCATCCTTATCCACACCTCACGACTTCTTCCTGAGGCTACTATTGAAATAGCTCAGTCAATCTCCCCTCCTCCCCCCTCACACAGTGCATTTCCAGAAGGAATCATGATGAATACAGGGAAACAAAGCCTTCTCCAGCATTTCTCCACCGCTGAGACCCACAGGGCGTGTATCAAAAATACTTACGCTCCACAAAGTAGGAACTGGCATCAATCTTCCAGATGATCTGGCCCCGGTGAGAACCACTGACTCCACGATTCTTGTAGTCCAGGAAGTTCTCAGACAAGACCTCATCTGTGTTCCCAGGAGAGAAAGGGGAGAGAGAGAGAGAGAGAGAGATCTATCAGAAGCAGGTTCAGAAAAGTTCAATGCACTATGATGCAGACCCAACTTGGGCTTAGTGGAAAGGCTTCATCTATTCATTTATAGGACTGTCTGCTGACCTGGATGGTGAGTATGTTACAGCCGTAAACCTCCTGTGTTCTTCCTAAACAGAAAAAGTAATCATGATGATAACTAATATTTATACATCACACTAAGGTTCACAAACATTCTCCCATTTGATTCTCACAATAACTCTGTGAGGTAGGTGCTATTATTATCTCCATTTTACATATGGGGAGGGAACTGAGGCACTGAGATTAAGTGATATACCTAGGGGTCACGCAATTGGTAAGTGTTTGAAGCAAGATTGAACACGGATCCTCTTTACTCCAAGGCTAATGCTATGTCACATAGCTGCTTTGTCTAGGTTCTCCAACTTCAATTTCCATATCTGTAAAATGGGGATGATAGGGATACAGAGAGGGATTAGACCTTCAATTTCACTGATAAAGGCAACTCCCAGGTGAGGAAACTCCCCTTCCCAATGCTGGTCATCATTTTATCTGCAATTTACATCTTAGAGACATGAGCTGATGGGAAGTGAGCTTTGAAAGACTTATTAACTGATCAACCATAATTCATGATGAAACAGGACTGCCCACCTCCAGATAGAGCTGATGGACTCCAGAGTGCAGGTTGAAGCTTATTCATTCTTTCTCTCTCTCTCTCTCTCTCTCTCTCTCTCTCTCTCTCTCTCTCTCTCCCTCCCTCTCCCCCTCTCCCCCCTCTCTGTCTCTGTTTCTCTCTCTCTCTGTCTCTGTCAGCCTCTCCCTCCCCCTCCCTCCCTCCCTCCCTCTCTCTCCCCCCCTTTTTTGTTTGTTTTTGGGGACGTGGTTAATGTGGGGATTTGTTTTGCTTGACTGTACATCTTTGTAATGCCTTTTGCTTTTCTTGCCTTCTCAATGGATGAGGGAGGAGGAGATGAGGGAGAGAATTCAGATCTGAGAATAAAAGGAAAGTGAATTACAAACACTCTTAGAGTCTAAGAGAGTTGCCCAGAGCACTGAGACATAAAGAGAGTTGTTCAGGGTCACACAGCCAGGATGTGTCAGAGTCTGGACCTGAACCCAGGTCTCCCTGACTCTGTGTCAGAGGTAGGATGATGGTAACAGCATTATTCCCCCCTGCTAGAGTATTGTAGGGAAAGACCTTTGGAAGTGGTGAGGGCTCTGTAGACATGCACTGTTACTGGGATAGCCTAGGAACAGAACGTGGCATTGCAAAATTGCTTCTATGTCCAAGTGAATCACGGAGGGCTCAGAACTAAGCCTTCTCATGAGCTGTTCCTCCCAAAGGAAGTGGCACACTCTCCCAGTCTCCCTCCCTCAAGCTGATTTATTTTTCGATTTGCAGGGTAAGCCATCAAAGCCAATTCCAGAGGCTCCCTTACTAATGAAAATCACACTTCCAGGAAATGTAAATCTGCTGCCTCACCCCTCTGCCTCATTCAGGAGGAATCTTTGAGGGGCAAGCTAAACAGAGCAAGCTTCTGAGGGGGTCAGCCTTCTGAGATATGCGCTTAGAAGGGCCTCTCGTAGGTACTCCCCAGCTTCTGCCAGCAGCCAGGCTCTTGCCACAAGGTTGAGTTGGACGCCAGGTGTCATTTCTGATTTGCTTTTGTAAGCCAGTGTAGACACAGTCTAGTGCCATATGCCCAGGAATGAAAGACTTCAACAATATTAAATTAATGTCTCTTAAATATGGAGAAAGGGCAAGGTGCTGGGTGGAAAGAAACATACACAAACACACACACATACTTGCACACCCCTCCCCCATGGGGGGGTACAGTGTGGATGCAGAGAAGCAAACAGAGAAATTTGGGACAGTCAAGAGCAAGAACAAGGCGGGGAAGGGAAGACAGAAGCCTTTACGGAAGAGGTGATACCTAAGCTGAGCCTTGGAGGAGAAGAAGCATTCTGGGAGATGGATATGAGGAGGACAGCAATTTTGGACCTAAGAAAAAGTCCAATAATCTAAGCAAAGAGTCACAATAAAATTCTCCTTGACTTAATTGCCTAGATGTAAATGCACAAAGTCTGTGTAACAAGGAATTTAATAACAACTAGCATTTCCATAGCACTTTAAGGTTTGCCATGCACTTGTAGATGTTATCTTATTGGATCTTCACAATAACCATGAGTGGGGTATAGGGGCTATTATTATCCCCATTTTACAGCTGATGAAATGGAGGCAGACAGAAGTGAAGGAACTTGCCCAGAGTCACACTACTAGGAAATATCTGAGTCTGGATTTGAACTCTGGTCATCCTGATGCCAGGTTCAGTGCTCTGTGTCCTGTGGTGCCACCTTGCTGCCTCTACACTAGTATGTGTATGAATCTGGATTTGAATTCATGACTTTTTAATGCCAACACTAGCCACTGTAGCACCTGAGCTCCTGACATTAGTAGGCAATTTTAATTTCACAGTTATCTTTAAGAGTTGGTAGGATGAGATTTCTGTCTGGAAGGTGACTCTGAACAGTTATGCCCCCACCCCCTTTCAAGTGGATAGGTAAAGGGTGAAGGAATATCATATATTAAATGGATCTACTCATATAGAGCATCCAGGATAAGGGTGGCATGAGACATTTGGGTGAAGATCAATGAAAACAGAAGTAATGTTATCATCAGAGCATACTACGGATAAAGAAGGCAAGGAAAGGGAATAGATGAGGAATTCAGGAAAAAATTCCCAAACCCGGCACGTACTATGTTAATTATAGTGTTAGAGTCAGGGCTTCTATTATCTGTACATCTGCTGAAGGGCTTTCTCTCTCTCTCTCTGTCTCTCTCTGTCTCCATCTCTCTCTCTCTCTCTCTCTCTCTCTCTCTCTCTTGTCTAACTCTCTATCTGTCTATCTTCTTCCTCTCCCCTCTCTCTTAATAGAAAAGCAGCCAATAGTGTCTTGATGTTTAGTCCTGATGATAAAAGTGTAAGAATGAATATGGGCAAATTAGATCCTGGATCAGTCCTTCACTAATGAACCATGACACTTTGCTGGGGTGGAAAAGATGGGACTCTAGAGCTTGAGGGATGGCAAGTGGTCAAACTGTTAGAATTTGTTACAGATAAAGATGGAAAACTGGGAACAGTCTGATAAAATATTTGGGGAGAATAGATTTTAAAGAATTTAGAGGAAGGATATATAAGATTCCATAGACTGAAATGATATAGTCAATGCCATTTTAAGTTCTCAAGAATGAAATTCTGATACTCAAGGAGAAATAATTATGAAGAAGAAAAGTCTTAAAAGAGATCAGTGCAAATGCACATAGAACCCGCTAGCCAGCTTAGATTTTTAAAAGGCATGGACAGATAGGAGGAGAACAACTTTGAAGGTATAAACACCAACAATGACACAAAATTTTGCCTATTTGCAAATTATATTGTGATGTGCTTAAAAAACCTACTGAATAACCACAGAAACTAAGTAATATATTTAAGAATTTCAGTAAATAACCTAGATAAAAATGATAGCCATTCGCATACGTAGATAGTACTTATGAAAAATCAGGAATAAGAGAAATTCCATTTAAAATATCTGCAAAATGCATTAAAATTGAAAATCAATCCACCAAGACCCACACAAGATTTATATAAATATTGAGCATTCCTTACAGAAATAAACGAAGACCTATAATTGGAGAACTATTCACTCTATATGACTGGGCTCTTCCAACATGACAAAATGATAATACTACCTAATTAATCTATAAATTGAGAGCTATATCACTTATACTACAAAGAGGATACTTAGTAGGACTAGAAAAAATTAAAACTTCATCTGGCACAACACAAATTTTAGACTCTCCAGGGAAATAATAAGAAAACACATGAAGGAAGGAAACAAACATTTAAGTGCCTACTATGTGCCAGGCACTGTTCTATATGCTTTACTATTATTAACTCCTTTGACCCTAACAACCCTAGGAGGTAGATGCTATTATTTCCCCCATTTTGTGATGGAAGAAACTAAGGCAGACAGAAGTTAAATGACTTGCTGAGGGTCATGTAGCTAGTGAATGTCTGAGGTTGAATTCGAACTCAAGTCATCCTGATTGCAAGTCAGTGTGGTTGTATTGCTGCCCTCCTTAGCTGCCTCTGAATCTCTGAATAAAGGAAGCATTCCATCACCAGATCTCAAAAGGTCTTTCAAAACAAAGGTCATCAGACCTCATTGGTCTTGGTGAAAAAGGAGAAAAGTTGATGAATAGAATAGACTAGATAAACAAAAAACAGAAGCAAGAAGAAGCAGGAATCTAGTGTCTGATGATTAAAGAAAACCATAAATAACTTCTAAGAAAATTAGGAAGCAGATTGGCAGAAATTAGATTTACACCAGTATCTCACATGATATACCAAAATAAGCTCAAAAAAGATCTGAATATTAAAGTCATGTCATAAAGAACATAGAGAAGGATGGAAGGAGGGATCTTTCCAAATTATGGAGATGGGGAGAATGCTTAACTAAACAAGGGATAGAAAAAATCATAAAAGATAAAATGGGCAATTTTTATTACTTAAAATTACAAAAGCTTTTGTACAAACAGGTCGTGTTCAGTGAGAAAAAGATTTGCATCCAATATCCCTCATTAAAATCTGACATTTATAAGATTGGAGGTGAAACAAGGATGTCCATTATCACCAGTGTTGTTCAATATGGTACTAGAAATGTTAGCTTTAGCAATAAGAGAAGAAAAAGAAATTGAAGGAATTAGAATAGGCAAAGAAGAAACAAAGCCATCACTCTTGTAGATGATATGATGATATACTTAGAGAGTCCTAGAGTATGAAGTAAAAAACTGCTTGAAATAATAAACAACTTTAGCAAAGTTGCAGGATAGAAAATAAACCCACATAAATCATTGGTATTTCTATGTATTACCAACAAAGCCCAACAGCAAGAGATAGAAAGAGAAATTCCATTTAAAGTTACTATAGACATTATGAAATATTTGGGAGTCTACCTGCCAAAACAAACCCAAGAACTATATGAACACAATTACAAAACACTTTTCACACAAATAAAGTCAGATCTAAACAATTGGAAAAATGTCAGTTCTTGTGAGTAGTCTGAGCTAATATAATAAAAATGATAATTTTACCTAAATTAATTTACTTATTCAGTGCCATACCAATCAAACTACCAAAAATTATTTTAGAAAGCTAGAAAAAATCATAACAAAATTCATCTGGAAGAACAAAAGGTCCTGAATATCAAGGGAATTAATGAAAAGAAATGCAAGAAAAGGTGCTAGCTGTACCAGGTCTTAAATTGTATTATAAAGCAGCAATCATCAAAAGTACTTGGTACTGGCTAAGAAATAGAGTGGGGGGATCAGTGGAATAGGTTAGGTACACAAGACACAGTAGCCAATGACTATAGTAATCTACTGTTTGATGAACTCAAAGACTCCAGCTTCTGGGATAAGAACTCACTATTTGACAAAAACTGCTGGGAAAACTGGAAAATAGTATAGCAGAAGCTAGGCATAGACCAGTATCTTACACTGTATACCAAAATAAAGTCAAAATGGGTACATGACTTAGATATAAAGGCTGATACTGCAAGCAAACTGGGAGAACAAGTAATAGTTTAACTGTCAGATTTATGGAGAATGGAAGAATTTATGATCAAACAAGAGATAGAGAAACATGAAATCCAAAATGGATAATTTTCATTACATTAAATTGAAAAGTTTTTGCACAAACAAAGACAATGCAACCAAGATTAGGAGGGAAGCAGAAAAGTGAGAAAAAAATTTTACAACCAGTGTCTCTGATAAAAGTTTCATTTCTAAAATAGAGAACCGAGTTAAATTTATAAGAATACAAGTCATTCCCCAATTGAGAAATGGTCAAAGGTTATGAGCAGGCAGCTTTCAGATGAAGAAATTAAAGCTGTCTATAGTCATATGAAAAAATGCTCCAAATTACTATCGATTAGAGAAATGCAAATCAAAACAACTCTGACATACCACATCACATCTATAAGACTGGCTAACATGACAAAACACGAAAATGATAAATGCTGGAGAAGATGTAGGAAAATTTGGAACTATGCCTGAAGGGCTATAAAACTGTGCATAGCCTTTCACCCAGCAATATCACCTCTAGGTCTGTATCCTGAAGAGATCATACAAATGGGAAAAGGATCCACATGTACAAAAATTTTTATAGTAGCTCTTTTTGTGGTGGCCAAGAATTGGAAATTGAGAGGATGCCCATCAGTTGGGGAATGGCTGAACAAGTTGTGGTATATGAATGTAATGGAATACTATTGTGCTATAAGGAATGATGAACAGGCTGACTTCAGAAAAACCTGGAAAGACTTGTATGGTCTGATGCTGAGTGAAGTGAGCAGAACCAGGAGAACATTGTACAGAGTAAGAGCCACGTTGTGCGATGACTAATATTGATAGACTTAGCCCTTCTCAGCAATACAAGGATCTAAGATGTCTCCAAAGGCCTCATGATAGAAAATGCTATCCACAAAAAAGAAAGAACTATGGAGTTTGAATGCAGATTGAAGCATACTATTTGCTATTTTTTTATTCTGTTGTATTTTGTTTCCTATTTCTGGTGGTTCCTCCTATTTGCTCTAATTCTTACTCACAACATCACTAATGTGAAAATATGTTTAATAAGAATGTATATGTATAGCCTATATCAGATTGCACACTCTCTTGGGGAGGGAGATGGGGAGGGAGAGGGAGAAAACTTTGAAGTTCAGAAGCTTATGGAAGTGATTGTTGATAATTCAAAATAAATTAATTAAAAAAAAAGAAATGATGAGCAAGAGATTTCAGAAAAACCTGGAAAGACTTGTATGGTCTGATGCTGAGTGAAGTGAGCAGAACCAGGAGAACTTGTACACAGTAAAAGCTACATTATGTGATGACTAACTTTGATAGACTTATCTCTTTTCAGCAAGGCAAGGATCTAAGATGACTCCAAAAGACTCATGATAGAAAATGCTGTCCACATCCAGAAAAAGAACTATGGAGTCTGAATGTAGATAGAAACATATTATTTGCTCTTTCTCTCTTTTTTTTTAAATTCCTTCTTTCTTGTGGTTTCTCCCATTGGTTCTAATTCTTCTTTACAACATGACTTATGTGAAAATACACTTAATATGAATGTATATGTTGAGCCTATATCAATTGACATGCCCCGTCTTGGGGCTGGGGGAGGGGAGAGAAGGGGAAAATATTTGGAACTCAAAATCTTATAAAAGTGAATGTTGAAAACTAAAAATAAATAAATAAATTTATTTTTAAAATCTGACATCTAAGCTGTATAAAGAATTGACAGAAATATATCAACACCAAGGGTCATTCTCCAATCAACCAAACAGCTTTCCAATGGAAAATTGTTAATGTAAAGAACTATATGAATATACATTACACATATTCCAAATCACTACCAGTAAGAGAAATGTAGAGTAAATAACTCTGAGACTTCACCTTACATCCAGAAAATTAGTTTTTAAAAAAGCAATCTGTGTGTTTAAGGGGTTTTGGAAAGACAGTCCCACTAACAAAGTTATTGACACTTTTAATTGGCCTAATTATTCTGAATATCAATTTGGAATACTGGAAGAAAGGTGACTCACCTGTTTATACTCTTCAAACCACTGATTGTCCTTATGGGCACATACCCCCAAAGAAATCCAAGAGAGAAACAAAAATTCAGTATAGATTAAAACTTGTGTTAGTCAAAACCTGAAAGAAAGTGGGTGCCTACCAACTGAAGAATGGGCAGGAAAAAACCTGGAGTCGATACACATAAGACATAATAAAGATGAGAAATTCACAGAAATAGGGGAATCCTTGTATGAATTGATGGGAGCAAATTAAGTATACCCCAAAGCTCTTCATTCACAATGACTAAATATACTCTAAGTGACAAGACCCCTTAAAGGAAGACAGATCTTGAGCAAGAGAAAGACCAAGGAGGGTCCTAGAGAATAGATAATGAATGAATCCTCCCCCCACCCAAGTTGGTAGAAAGGTGGGGGGTTACTAGGCAGAATCCTGTGTGCCCTAGGATGCTGGATGACTCTACTATGCATTTTTGCTTAATTCTTTTTCTTTGTTACAAGGAAAGATTCAGTCTGGAGGGGTTAGAAGTGTGTGTGTGTACTCAAGTGTGTGTTTGACTCAGGACTGACTCAGGAGGTAATGGCAAATCCCATTGTTAGAGGACACCCAGTGGATGGAAGTAAAAGATGAAAAGAGAAGTGTGGCACTAGCCTAGAAGGATGGTCTGGAGTGCTAACATTCAGCATGAGCTGAGGTTCCAAAGAGAAGCCCAGGACAAGAAGGAAGGGCTAAGGCTGCTGCTGGAGGGGGATGGGACAGTGAATGCTGCCAGTGGAGAGAAAGCAGAGCTGCTAGATTCTTCTCTGGTGTCTGTTTTGTTGGACAAGGAGGATGGCAAACCGGGAACTGATCCACAAGAGACGAAGAAGTTCATAAGGGAGTAGCTGTCTTTGACGAATTCAAGTCATTATGCCCAGATGGAAGCTGCCCTTAGATGTTTGTTGGTTTGTTTGTAAATAGGCACATGTGACTGGTGAGAGGCCCTCATTGACTCTGTGAAGACTACAGACATGGGAGAAGCAGCCTTGAATTGGAGGGTGAAGAGTCAATTTTCAGAAGGTGGAGGGAATGTCATCTGTATATGATGGGCAGATGAGGTCAGCCTTATCTCCAGGAAAAATTTCAGAGTGTGTCATTAATGGGATGATTGAGGGAGAAAAACAAAAGAAGTGGTAGCCTCTTCAAGAATAGGTCATGCCAGACTAGCTCTTTCTTGGGCAGGGTTATTAGGCTATTAGAGCAGAGGTGGCTATAGATGAAGTTTACCTAAATGTTAGAAAAGCATTGAATGAAGTTGCTATTCTGGGATCCCCAGCGAGGTGGTGCCATAGTGCATAGAGCACTAGGCCAGAGTCAGGAAGACCTGAGTTCAAATCCAGCCTCAGACACTTGTAGCAGTATGATCATGGGCAAGTCATTTCGCCTCTGTTTGCCTCAGTTTCCTCATCTGCAAAATGAAGAAAATAATAGTAGCACTTACTTTGCAGTATTGTTGTAAGGATGAAAAGAAATTATATTTGGGAAGTATGTAATATAATGCACACAGTAGGTGCTAAATAAATGCTTGTTTCTTTCCTTCCATGTGGTGGATTGAGAGGTCAGGGAGCTACTGTCACTACAGTACAATCAGGAAGATCTGAAATTGATTGAAAGTTTGATGTCAACTTAGGTCTCTAGTGGAATGCCTCAGGGTTCTGTGCGTAGATTGGTGTTGCCCAATCTTTTCATCAACAACTTGGATAAAAGCAATGGCAGCATTCTTACTCCATTTGTAGATGACACATAGCTGGGAGGGGCAGCTAGTGCACTGCAGGAAAGGATCTAAAAGGACCTTAACAGGCTAGAAACTTGGACTCAATCTAAAAAGCTGAAATTTAGTAGGAAAAGGTAAAAAGTCTTGCCTTTGGCTTCTAGAAATGAACTTCCCAAGCAGAAGCTGAGGGAAGCAGGACTAGAGAGCAGTTTGTCTGGAAAAGGGGGGGTTCAATGGACAGAAACCTGAATGCCAATCAGCAGTGTGATCTGGCAACCTTGAAAGCTAATGCCACCCAGTGCCCCACCTACGAGAAGCACTGAACACAGGACTCAGCCCAGTGCTCCATTTCCTGTGCTCTGGCTGCCCTCGTGGATACCCAGGCAAGGACTGTGTTCAATTATGGACACCACATTCTTCAGGACACTGATAAGCTGGAGTGTCCATGGGTGGGGTGACCATTTTGGGTCAAGTTCATCTATATAAGAATCCCTTGAGAGAACTGGGGATGTTTAAATGAGAGAGGTCAAGTTCAAATACAGACCAGTTCAGTAATCTGGCACCAACAAAATCCGACAAAAATCTCAAATATTCCCTTTCCCTGAAAGAGCTTACTTCCTAGGGAGGAGATGTTCCTTGGGATGTGTGAGTTTGTGTGATTAAATCCCGTCTCAGATCTCCATCATCCCTCACTCAAACTGTTGTAATAACTTCCTAACTGACCATGTCCTCCCCCATCCATCCTCCACAGAGCTGCCAAATCGATATTCCTAAAAGAAGCTCTCTCTCTCTCCCTCCCTCTCTCTCTCTCTCTCTCTCTCTCCCTCTCTCTCTCTCTGATGTCTTTGTACTGCCATGTGCTCAGTATTACATCTCAAGCTTCTATACTTTGCCAAGGCTAGCCCCCAGGCCTGGAACACTCTCCTCCCCCTATCTTACCCCTAACTCTTGGGACCTCTGGCTCCCTTTAAGGCTCAGCCAACATATGGTCTTCTGAGCTTCCTCCATTAAAATCACTTTGTGTTTACTTTGTATAGGCTGCTAGATGTTGCAGTGTGGTTAGTTCTGAGATCAAATCCAACCTCAGGCACTTACTAGCTTTGTGACCCTAGGCTAGTCCCTTCAGCTCTGTTTGCCTCAGTTTCCTCAACTATAAAATGGAGATAACAATAGAAGCTCCTTCCTTGGATTATTGTGAGGATAAGATGAGGTAATTGTAAAGCACTTAGCATAGTCAGTGCCTAATAAATGACTGTTCCCTTCCCTTATATAATTTGTGTTTGTTTACATTGCTTGCCCCTGCTAGAATGTAAGCTCTATGAGGGCAGAGGCCATTTATTTCATTTTTGTCTTTTGTCTCTCGTGCCTGGAATATAGTAGGTGCTTAATAAATGCATATACAACAAACTCAAATATGAACACTCAAAGTAACTGGCTCGGGTTGGCTCTCTGCCAGGGCCAGTTCTATTGGGCCATTTAATAGACTGCGGGGGTGGGGTGTGGGGAGGGGCGGCCTGGGCAGATGGCTCAGCTCTCAGGGGCAGGTGGGGGAAGGGCTACTTTTGTCTCAGGGAAGACTTTTCAGAAGATGCAGCCAGCTTCAGGTGATTCATTTTTACCTTCTCCTCTGGCATTGACAAAGAATCTGGAAACAGCATCTCACCAAGTATCCTTTCTGTGACCCACTCAGTTGTGATAGCTGATCACAGTACTGTGAGGTTTCTAAAGTACATTAAAAACATCTTCTCACGTGAGCCCTACAACAGCCCTTGAAGAGAAGGGCTGTCACCATATTGCAGATGAGGAAACCAAGGCACAGAGTTTTGGGTGACTGGTCCGTGGTCACAAAGAGGCAGAATTCAAATCCAGGGCTACCCCTGGCTCTTGGGCTGAGACTTTATTCGTTACTCTACTCAGTATCCAGCTACTTCTCAAAAACAACATTTCCACAGCCAATGGTAATAACTGTTTGTATCCCTTTGAAATTCACTTGTTTTCAAACTACGTCTGCCTTGGGATTCTCTCTCAGCACACGCATGTGTGCGTGTGGGGACGTGAGCCCGCTTGTCACACTGTTTGGGTTACTCAGCTGTTCGCATAATCGGCCTTCTGCAGCGATTGCTTCTTTTCTGCAAAAAAAGCCAGGCTGTTTCCCAGGCTTCCTGCAGTCCCCAGCATGCTGCGGAGCCGAGTCAAAGGCCGGCTCCATGCCCACCTGCCCGCTGCCACGAGAGGCGCTCATGGATGCTGGGCTGGACAGGAGTGCAACATGGCACATGAGGAGAGGATGGGGTGTGCTGGAGCCAGCTTGAACCATCTTGGGAGAGCCAATTGGTTAGTTTTCCTTAGAAACATTTACACCTTGAAAATCAGCAAATGCTATGATTCAGGGCTCAATTTATCATTTTGCTGATTGCTTAGACTTAAAAAAAGATAGAGAAAATATTAATTATGCAGATTAAATTTAAAAAATGCATCCTCAGTACATTTTCCCTTGTGGATCTGGTTGTTAAACTTTTCCCATCAGACCAATGGCATTTTTTTTCTATAGAGCTGGTTGTTAAACATTCCCCAGCAGGCAATGGCTAGAGGTCTTGACACCCTCAGTCTGCCTGTTCTCACATCGTGTCTTGTCATTTACTCATCAGATTCCAATTGATCTGATAATGGCCCCTGCCTCTGACGCAGACCCTGTGTGATCGATTCATGGACGTAGACAGAGCAGGGACCTTAGAGGCACTGAGTGCAAACCTGCTCAGCGCTGGGTTTGGTGCTTCCTAGGGGCTCCCAGACTAATTGACCCTTCCCTTTGCAGATGAGGAAGAAGCCTCTTTTGCACTCTACTCATGAGCCCCCGGGAAGGGAAGTGAGGTCATACACATGATAAGTGGGATTCAAACTCAGGTCTGCTGACTCCAACCCCAGGGTTTTCACAAGATCTTTCCTCTTACAGGGCACAGTTGTGACTGATGCCAACTCTTCTATCCCATTCTGATGCTTCCAGATCCTCCCCATGGGTAAAACTTTGAGTCAGGGTTCTCCTCAGACCCAGAGGCTCCAGGGCCCCGCTACCAAGAGGCTGTTTCTGTATAAAAATGAGCAGAGGAGGTCTGGAGGCTCAGTGGGCAGGCCTGCACAGAGCCCCAGAAGCCCCACCTCCCCCTGGAGGGGAGGGGTCCTGAGATCTCAGAGGCTTCCTGAGCTTGTGACCTGTCCAGCCACATGGCTCCTGAAGGGGTTTTTGGGGTCTAACCCGGGGTGTCCCTCGGCTCCAAGTCAAAGCCCCTGAGGCAAACGATGAGCTTAGACTTCTCTCTGTGGGAGGGGTCAGAACCTGAAACAATTACATGGAACAGCTTGTGGAGGGGGCAGCCTCGTTCCGGCTCACCCACCTCCTGCAGGGGCTGCATTCAAGTCTCAGAAACCAAAACCAGTCAGACAAACCCTGATCCTGGGATGTCTCAGCCGTCTCTCCCCCCACAGGAGAATTGCCAGGTTCCCTGTTCTGGTGAGACCGACCTGCCACTCCATCTTCTAATTCATAAAGAGATACATTGTGGAGAGAGGAGTCAGGGGGATTTGGGTTCAAGCCCTGCCCCATCACAAATTAGTTGTGTGGCCCTGCCTAACCTCTCTGTGCCATGGGCTCCCCAGAAGACCTGATACTGTGGAGCAAGGGCGTTTCCTTCCTGCAGGTCCTCGATGCCAGTGAAATCTCAGGTCTGGTCGGATAGAGCGATCACCTCCCCTGTCACCAGACCTTCACAGAAGCCCTTGGTCATAAACTAGGAATTCAGAGAGAAGGGAACTGAATCTTGGTCAGGACTGTGAAGGGAGCTCTCATTCCTATACTCTAATTCACTGTGTTAAGTGGCCAAATATTTGGTCTCCAGATCTGTTCTGGAAGAAATGAGATCTAGATGGACGATAGAATGAGAAGGGGCAGTGTAAGACAGTGGAAAAGTTGATGGAGTCAAGGGAGCTGGGTTCAAATCCTGACATTGATTCCAACTCACTGTGTGACCAGGGGTAAGTCACTTCACCTCAATTTGCCTCAGTTTCCTCAACTATAAAATGGGGATAATAACAGCACCCTACCTCCCAGGGTTGTTGAGAGGATCAAATGAGATAATTATTGTAAATCACTTAGCACAGTGCCTGGCATGTAGCAGGTGGCACGTAAAGGCTCATTCCCTTCATCTTTCTGGGCTTTATTTTGCTCATCTGTAAAATGGGGGAGTCAGACCTCACATGTTTCTGTAGTCCCTTCCAATTACAGATCCAGGGCCCTATGACCATGAGTCATTTAATTTTCTTGGGTTTGTTGTGAAGCAGGAAGCTTTAGATTGGACGACAGTGTGAGAGTGCCCCCCCTCACCCCAAGATGACTGTGCTCCACCCTCAGGAAGCATGAGACACCGGGGGAGAATCATTGTCTTGCCCAAGGTTTTCCCCCAGCAGAGACAGGGCAAGACCTGGGTCTTCAGGTTCCAAATGCTGTAGGCAGCCCATTGGCCCACACGCTGTCAGCAGGAAGGGATCAACAGAAGATGGACAATGCATTTATTAATCAATTACTGTGTGCCCCGTGCTGGGGAGACGAATCCAAGAAAACAAGACAGTCCCTCCCCTGCAGGAGCTTACATTCCACTGGTGGAAGACAACCCCGAGGGGAGCTGGGACGTGGGAACGATGGGGTTCCCAGCCAGCGCAGGGCTGCTGGGGAGGAGGGAAGGGAAGAGTTCAGTGGGGATTCGTGTCCGCATGGCTCCCCCCACTGTCCATGAAATGGAGATCGTAGAGAAGCTACGAATCCCGCTTCTCCTTTTATCCCGATAAATATCGGCCGTTGTCCTCTGGGGAACCCCCGGCCCACAGTCCTACAGCTCCCAGACGCCTTATGTACCTTCTTAAGCCTTGGGGAGTGTCCTGCAAGCTCTGTGTGTCCTGGGGTTGGCAGGGAGTGGCACACACAAGTCAGCCAGGCCCTCCAAGAGGCCGAGCAGGAGGGACTTTGCCCGGAGCTGCTCTGGGGCAACCCCCTTTCTCCTATCCATCCAAATGGTGATCAGCCACTGCCTGACCTTTGATCCTCCAAGACCTGCACGGGACACTCACTTCAGCTCCACACTCCTAGTATAGAGCATGTCCTGGGAAGCTCGCGACCCCTTCAGGGGTCCTGAGATCTGCAGATTCCCTAGGGGACCCACAAGCTAGGAAGGTGAACCCCATTCCTCCAATGTGATGTTGACATAGGGCTGGCAAGGATCTCAGGGTCCCTCATCTTACAGATCCCAGCAAGGGAAGTGACCTTGGACAGTCAAGGTCACAGGGAGTCAGTGGCAATGCCAGGATTCCAACCCAGGTCCACCAACCCCGAAGCCAGAACTCTAACCATTGTTTCACCTTGCCACTGCTTGAGTGTGAACTCGATGCAGTCACTTGTGGCATCTGCCTTACTTCCCAACCTTCCGTTTTCCTTGGCTCTGTGGCTTCCGCATTGTCTCCTTATAGCATCTCGTGGTTCATAAATTGTTTTTTTTAGTTTCAGCTAAGTTTTGTCCAAATTTGCATAGACATCATTCAGTTTGTATCTTTTCCCAATTCCTCCTCCTTCTCCCCAGTGTCTGTATTCTACCTACAAGCTCAGAACTTTGGGACCAAGGATGCTGAAGGCTCCTGTCTAATGTGCCCAACTTCCCAGCCAGGATGAGTAGGTAGTTCAGCCCAGAGAGCACTCAGCACTGTCCAAGAATGTGGCCCCTGCCAGGAATACTCACCTATGAGGTACATGCCGATCCAGTCCCCGGCGTCCACCTCCTCCTTGATGTCCCAGTAAATGACCAGGTCCTGAGAGTGGCCGATGGAGTAGCAGGAGCTGCTGACTGTGAGCGTGGAGCGACTGTCAGAGGTGACGAGGTCCGTGTCGCTGGTGGACCGAGGAATGGGGACTGGGTTGTGTGGCCCATTCCTGAGGTCGAGGTTGTTGAATTGGTCAGGGTTGTAGCTGTACCTCAGTGGCTCTTTACACCGGCGCCGACTCTGGGAGTTCCGTGATGGAGAGGCCATGGCGGCCAGGCCGAGAAATCGGTTCTGGTACAGATTCTGGGAAGGCGAGAGGTAAAGATGGCGTTCAGAGCACCCTGGCCACTGTCAGCTGCTGTCCACAGGGAAACCTGCAGTCAGCAGTGTTTATTAAGCACCTACCACATGCCTGGGGCTGTGGGTGTGAGGCCCAAGATGAAGTCCAAACAAGAGATGGCTTAGCTGTTGAAGGCAGAACTGGGACTTCCAGCAAGGGAAGCCTCTGCCCCAGGGATTCAACAGGAGAGCCTGGCTGTCCAGGAGTTATACAAGACCCACTGTATTACCCCATACCCACAGCAATGGCAGGAGCCCAGACGGATGCTTGATGAGGGGACCCTGCAACGGTACACGCTCAGGTCTTCCTGGTCTACTTGAGGTTAGCAAGACTGGGATGAAGGGGCAGAATTTCTCCCCCACCTTCCCTCTTCCACATCATCCTCTCTGGATGCGTGGGTCGGCTTTCCTTAATTGTTTTTTAATCACAAAGGAAGGCTCATTGAAAGGGCCAGGGTGAGGGTGAGGGGTGAGGAGAGAGGAAGATCAGGAAATGAGAAAACAAGATGCTATGAAATTTTTTAAAAAAATTAAAAATAAAAATGAAATAATGATGCCCTAGATAGGAGAGGGGGTTTAAAACACCATCTGATCAACCCTTCAAATAAGTTACATTTGGTTTGTCAAATTCCTTGTATGGAGGATGCCATGGTTATCGGTCAATATTGGTTCAATACCCCAATCTGAAGACCAGCAGAGGCCCAGCCTGGACCGGGACCTGCAGCGCCAGCCAGCAGCACTCAATGGGTCCACCAGCTGGGTCGTTTGGCTCCTTCCTTCTTGCCCATCACAGCCCCTCTCCCCTGCATGCCCTTCCCCTGGCATCGAGGTTACGAGGTGGACTCGGGGTGCTCAGTCCTTGAGCAGACTGAGAGACTGATGGGGCAGCTGCACCATCACAGGATCTCACACTTGAAAGGAGCCTCACAGACCACCTACTTTAACATGGAACTGGCAAAAATTAGCCCGTGAAAGCAGGTCCCAATAAGGGGCCATCCCCTCCCCTCCCCTCGCCAAGGCAGCTCATTGTACTTTTGGCTCTGATTTTTAGGAATTTTCTTGTTACGTCAAGTTTAAATGTGCCTCTTGGAGACTTCTGGGCCGCAGCCAAGTGGTGCGGTGGATGGAACACTAGACTTGGAGTCAGGTAGACATGAATTTAAATCCTGCCTTGGACGCTTACTAGCTGTGAGACCCTGGGCAAGTCACTTGACTTCTGTCTGCCTCAATTTCCTTATCTTTAAAATGAGGATAATAATAGCACCTAGCTCCCAGGATTGTTGTGAGGATCAAATAAGATAATATTTTTAAGTGCTTTGTAAGATATATATACATATATATATATATGCACATACACATATGTATATATATGTACACACATACATACACACATTTGTATACATCATTTATAAAAATGCCAGCCTCTGTAATCATTATCATTAATGTTATTGTCGTTGGACTTTTGGGGCCAAGCAGATTGGGTCTAATCTGGCTTCTTTTGGACAGCTCCTCACACCTGGGGACAGCTGGCAGGGTGCCCCTCAGTCTTCCCTTCTCCATCCTGCCCTCCCAGGACATGAGCTCAGGGCTCTTTGCCCCCGGCTGCTGTTCTCTGGGCACACCATCAGAAGCAGCATTTTAGGGATAAAAGCAATGGAACCCAAGTCTTCCCCCAAACATCCGATCAAAACTCAGAAAACAAACAAGTCAACAATTCCTTTAATTGAGGGGGAGCAGTTTTTTCCAAGATGAAAGAATGGGTTAATATCCCTCCTGGTCCTGGGATGCAGGGGGGTATTCTGAATGTGCAATAGTAGTGGACAAATGGTGTTTGCATTTGGTCAAAATGTCACCATTACCTGGGGAAAGAGTGACCATTACTGGGAGGGAACCATCTTCTCTAAAGACACACGTTGTTACAGCCATTCAAACCCAAAGAGGGCTGGGGTTGCCAGGGAGACCCTTTGGTGAAATGATCACCTCATATTATAGCTAAGTCTGTTGTGGCCAATAGGTTCAAGGTTCTTTGCCTGGAGGGTGGTCCTAGCTCTTCAGAGGAAGAAGTCACGTCCAAGTCAGCATCGAGAACGAGTGTGTCTGTTTCTGGCTCTAGGAGGAAGAGATGAGTCACCAGAGGAACTGACCTGCTGAGGAGAGGGAGGGACGTGACCCTCTGTGATCCAGCCCCAATCAGGGTAAGCCTCCTTGGCACCAACCATTCCTGGAGAAAATGGTGGCCTGAGACACAGTTAGTGTTTGCTTACTGCTACCCACCAAAGGTAGGGACTTTAAAAGAAACTGTGGGACATGGCGAGAGAACAGATGGTTTTTAAAAATGGTATCCGAGAATGGCATTGTGCTTTGTGGAGCGTGGTGTGAGAGCACGCGGGATGATGGGTTCTTGGTCAGGGATGAAGTGTATCCAGCAAGAACTGGGAATAATGCATTGGCCTGAAGCCTGGATGCTCTGGTTAAGGCTTGAAAATAAAAGAGGAGGGCAGGAGAGAAAAGGGTCCAGATGCAGCTATTCAGGGAGAAATGGGGTAGGGGAGAGCGATGACAGTGAGGCAGGTCATAGCTCCAGTGATGCCGTGAGGAAGCCGTGCCACGACTGTGCTGTTTCTGCCTTCCCTGACTGACTCTCTATCACACCGGAACAGTGGCTACCCAAACGAAACTCCCCCTGTCCATACCACACACACACACACACACACACTCACAAGCACCACACAATCACATGTGCATACACACAATGCACATAGTCACACATGCACACTCACACGTGTGCACACATACCATACACTCACATGCATACGCACATGCACATCGACACTCACATGTGTACAAACACACATGCACCACACACTCACACAAGTGCACACATATCACACATGTGATGCACATGTACACTCTCACACATGTATATACACACACTCATGCATGCACACACATACAATGTGCATATGCATACTTACATGCACCACACACTCACACACAAATATACACACTCAAAAGCATCACACATTCACATGTGTGCACACATACTACACTTGCACTGCACACTCACTCACACATATATACACACACTCACAAGTACCACACATTCACATGTGCACACACATATACTGCACATACACAAGCACACTCACATGCACATTCACACTCACATGTGTACACACACATACACCACACACTCACACACGTGTATATACACACTCACAAGCACCACACATTCACACATGCACACACACATACCATGTACATACGTATACATACTCACATGCACCATACACTCACACACATGTATATACACACTTACAAGCACTACACATTCACACATGTGCACACACACACACTGCACATGCACTGCATACTCTCTCACACACACACACACACACACACACTACTCCACAGAGGGCCTTGCCCCATACTTTGCCAACCTACTTTGTGCCCCCTCAGTTTTTCTTCTATCTGTCCTCACACGTTAGCAGGCCGCCCCACAGGGTTTCCAGCAGAGGTTGGATGGCGGTTGTTTGGGAAGTTCTGCCTTTCGTGTATGGGTTGACCTGATGGTCCCTTCCCACTCTCAAATATTGTGATTGTGTGCATGCCATCCCCTGCCCCATGCACACATAGGCTCTCTGTGGGCAGGGGCATTTTTTCTTCTGCCTTCATATCTCTGGCACCTTGTACAACATCTGGCACACAGTAGGACTTAGTAAGTGCTTGTAGATTGATTGATGTGCACTTTCCTACCTCCATGCTGATGCTCATGCTGAACTGAATGCCTGACCTCATTCCCTCTATGTCAGGACTGGTTGAATTTCTGCCCCCTTTAAAGCTCCCTTCCAACGACTCCTCCTCTAGGAAGCCCTCCATGATTCCTGTCATCAGTGACAGCCTTCCTCTCCCTGGCCTTCATGCAGCATGTTGAGTGTAACTGTATGTGCTTATCCTGCACCACTTTGTACAGAATCACCTCTGTGAGTGTCACTCGACTAGACAGACTGGGAGCTCCCTGAGGGCAGGACCACATCAGCTCTAGTTTTGGGCTGCTTCAGGATGTATGTGCTGAACGCAGGTTTGCTGATGTATCACTGAGCGATGGGGTACAAGGGATGTCTTTCTCGAGAGGATGGTAACTAACCATGTCAGGCACAGAAGAGCCCGTCCAGTCTTTTGGGGGGCCTCCCAGAGACAAAATGCCTTCCGCTAATGAAACTTTATGGTCTCAGAGAATCGCCTGACCTTAAAGGCCTAGACATTTTAAGAGGCTCCATTTTGACGCTCCCAAATCTAATCTACTCTTCCTAAAATCTTGAATTGCAGAATCTTAGGGCTGGGTGGAGATCAAGCTGGACCACAGGCCCTTCCTTGGAGGTGCCTGACAATCATCCCAGCCCTCCCCATTCCAGGAATGAGATCCCCACTCTTCTCGGCCTTTCAGAGCCTTCCTCATCCCCCCAGATTCAGCTGAAGACCCCCCCTTACAGGGAGGAGCTGACCGGAGCTAGGCCAGGGACAGGCTCCTCTCTTGGACTTGCCCGGAAGCTTCTCTCTGAGAGCTGGAGGGCCTTCTCACTGTGTTTGACAATTATTTATATTTGTATCCTTCACCCCCCCGTAATAGATAGACTATGAGCTGCTCAAGGATAGGGTCTGCACCATCTTTCGTCCACATATCCCCCAGCAGCACCTAGCACAGTACGCACAGTAGGCCCTTCATAAATATTGGTTGGATGATTCTGACCTGACTCATTTTATAGGTGATGAAACTGAGGCCATGCTCAGTCAAACCCTAGTCAGCTGCTTCCTATGCACCTGCTAGTAAAATGGGGAATTGGGTAAGAATGTGGAGAAATCCACGGTAAGGCCTCCATCACTCCAAACGGGCACCCTTCATGTGTGTGTGTGCGCGCGCATGTGTGTGCACATGCATGTGCGTGCATGTGTATGGGGGCAAGGGGACAGGTGTGGGGCTAGGGGCCCATGATTTTGCCCCCAAGGCCCTCCTCCTGCTTCAGCTTAATTCTCATTCCTGGTCTTATTTTTTCCTCACCTGAGATGGTTGGTGATCACTCTTTTTCTGTGCCTATGTGCACACCTATATAAATATAGGTGAAAGGACACAAGGCATCAGGGGTAGAGAGCCACCTCTGTAATTAGGAGGACCTGCTTTCAAATCTGGCGTCTTGACACACTCTAGCTGTGTAACCCTGGGCGAGCACAGAAAGTCTCAGTTCTCCAAGCCACTTTCATTGGTGGAGGTGGTTTTCATGCTGGGAGTTCCCTACACACGGGCAATCACAGGCCAGACTCTTGAATTCCCCACCCACATGCAGAGGCATGTTCACACGGATACACTCAAGGACACATTCATAGGCAATTATTCCATCGTTCCATGCCTTTCCTTCCCCGTGCCAAATAACCCACTTCTTTGACTTTCCATCCAATGTGGGCTAGATAAAACGGTGATGGTAAATAACCAGGTTATAAGATTGACTCTGGCTCGTAAGGGAAGGGAGTGGGGGATGTGTGAGTGAGTGAGTGTGTGTGTGTGTGTGTGTGTGTGTGTGTGTGTGTGTAGACGTGGTGGGGTGGGAGTTGGGAAGTTTTCATTAAGAATGTCTGCGAGGCTGATGCTGACTTTGTTTGCATGTGTAAAGAAAATGTTATATTTGAAATGCTTTTCATCAAGTGATCTGCTCTCGCAGTAGTTTTTTTTTATTTGTTTGTTTTTTCCTTCTAAAATTGGAAGAAGTGCTGAGTACAGTGAGTTTTGTAAGGTCCCATGTTGCTGTAAAGGAAACTGGAAGGAGCAGACTGGCTCTGTGGGGGACAGGATCTGACCCAAACAAATAAATGCCTCAGTTTCAGAGCATGTTAGTATCGAGGGCTGACCCAGGAGTCCAGAAGAGGGCTGTCTGTCTTGCCTTGTGAATTTGTGTCCATTAAGGTGGGTTATCTCCCCCACTCAGCTAGATCCTTCCCACCATCCCTATCCTGTGACCCATTCACCATCTTCACTGCTGGAGGCAGGAGCCTGGTCACAGAGGCACTGGCTGGACACACACCCTGCATCTGGGAGGAGGGTATGATGATGATGCCTATTCTAAGGATAAGAAACCTGAGGCTTGGGGATTGGCCCAAGGTCCTACAGCTGGTGTCTGAAGCAGGATTTGAACCTAGGTCCCCCATCTCCAAAGCCAATACTCTCGGCTACACTACATTTCCTGATGATGAAGGGGTGAACAGGGATGATTTTCCAGATAAACCAGAAAACACAGACCTCTCCGACCATGAGGATACACTAGTCAGTCAGTCAATCAGCTGACCCTTATTAAGTGCCCAGTATGGCAGCAGTCACTGGGCTAGGTGCTAAAGACACAGAGATAGTCCCTCCTTCTCTCTTGGAGCTTGCCTTCTGTGGGGTGGGGTGAGGCTGGGGTTTGAGGAAAGAGGAAATAAGTAATTACAAAATAATCTGATGGAGGAGAGAATGGTAACTCTGGGAAGGGTCAGGAAAGGCAGTGTATTCCAGGAACCCGTCTGGGAGAAGAGACAACCAGTGCAAGGGCCCGGAGGAAAGCTGAATTTGAGGAGTGGGTGGCAGACCTCGAGAACATTGAGATGACAGAATTCAAACCACGATAGAATTGTGGGGGGCACGAGAGGGAATGCTGTAAATAGGGCTCCAGGAGAGGAATGTTCCTGTTCTCCTAGAGGCAATAGGGATGATTTCAGGAAGATGACAGCCATGAAGTGGAGGGTCTGGGGGTGGTCAATAAAAAGAGAAGCAAACAGAGCCTAAGAAATGACAAGCCCAGGCACCCACACGTGGGCAAGAACAGAGCAGACCAGTGCCCCGAGTCACTGCGGGACACTTCTGACAGGTCTGTGGCATTTCCCGAGAAACAGAAGCATACAAAGAGAGGCCATTAAACAGGGCTGATTGTTCCTGCAGCTCCTCTGGCTGGATGCTCAAGCTGAGAAATCTTGTGGAAGGGATTGGCAGCCAGTAGAGGGTAATGAGTGTTCAGAGCGCGCCTATTCCCAAGGTTAGTTCTGTTTTGTGGGTGTGGGGCAGGAAGCATTAGAGCTGCTGGCTCCTCAGGGGAATGCAGCCCCTGGGCCAGGTCTTCCATTTTGAGCCCCTACCCCACCCACTCCAAAAAAAGACTTTCTGTTGCCTCCTTATGCTTATCTCTTCTAGGTTTGAAAAATCACACAGGAGAGGGACTTTCAATGTCAGTAGAAGAAATATTTCCCAGCTTCTCCTGCCAGCCTTCTCCCTCCCTTCCAAAAGTCTTTGTTGAGTGTCTTATCAAGGCCTGGTGCTTTTGGGGGCATTGTGAGTCCCTCCCTGGAAAGAGCTTAAGGCATAATTGGGGAAATGATTTACCCGAGGAGAAGGAAACACAAAATGTAAGAGATCAGGCAGGCCCTATACCATGTTACCCTCATCAAGGTTATATTCCAAGAGTCATTAATTCTAAACACCATGTTAGCACTGTTTGGCCAGTTGCCTGAGATCCCCATCAGGTCGTAGACTTGTGACCGAGTGTCTGAAATGTCAAATTAAAAAAAATACATATACCTATGATACACTTGTATGCACAGCTATATGGCAAGACAAGTGAGACTCTGAATGAAATGGATGAATATTTATGATAATAGAAAGCCTAATGACAAAATGGAACAGATTTGAAGAGGAAATTTTAGGAGAAATTAGAGAGATCATTAATTGATCCATATGTAAAAAAGTACCAGGTCCAGATGGTCAGATGGTCACATGGTCACATGCTTTCAAAAATATATTGTTCTACCTAATTCTTTCCATAAGGCAAATGTGATTCAGTTTTCCAAACATGCCAAAGATAAGAGAGAAACAGAAAACTACAAGCTGCTATTATTTGTGAGGACAGTTGGGGTAAGTTACTTAAACTCTTTGTGCCTCAGTTTCTCTAGATTTTAAATGAGGCTTTGGAATTGATGCTGTGTTCTGGCTTCTGAAATCAGATGGTGACTATGAATGGAGAGAAGAGATGGATGTAAGAGGTGTGATGGAGGCAGAGATGACAAGATTTGCCTCATGATGGAATCTGTTGGGTGAGGGGAAGTGAGGAGCAAAGGGTTAGAACATAAGCTTCTTGAGGGCAGCCTTTCTCTGTAACCTCAGTGCTTAGCTCAGCTGTCAGCACAGAGAAAGCATTCATGAATATTTGTTGACTGACTGTTGATAATGCTGAGGTGATACAAGCCTGGGTGACCCAAGGATGGTGGTCTGCCCTTCACAGAAATAGAGAAGTCCAGAAGAGCGGATTCTGCCAGTGTACATAGCACCTTGTACATAGGAGGTGCGCACAAAATAGGTGCTGAATTATATCGGATAGAATCTTATCTGAGCCTCACAACAAACTTGGCGGCATGAATACGCTAGTTATTATTGAGCCCATTTTACAGTTGAGGAAACCAAGGCTCTGAAGGGTGTCTAAAGACTTGCCCATAATCACTCTGTTAGGAAGGGTCATTCAGGACTCAAGCCCTGGTGTTTCTGGCTCCCCAGCTCTTTATCGGCCACAGGATCAAGTGATAAATGTGTGTCATCCAAGGACAGCCACTTCTCTTTGGGGCAATGACTTTTCTGGGATCCTGGAGGGCTGAAACAGTCGGCAGACACGCTGCAGATGCTTCCACTTGTTAAGGGGCCATGTGGTGAAGCCAACAGACACCTCTTTCTCTTCTCAGAATAATGTTTTAAGGGTATAAAATAAAATACAGAGACTACAAAAGAAAACAATTACGTTGAAATACAACTATCAAAATGTTAAAAAATACTTAAAAAATTGCAGATTGAGAAGCCCTTGCTCCTACAAGCTGACCCATCTCTGCCACAGCTTAACAACTCTCCATGTTGAAAGCTTCTAGGATTCACAGACTTTGGTTTCTCTCTGTTTCAAATGTACAGTGTCCCAGGGAAAGCTAACACCTGGATACAAATGGCTGGAACTAGCAATAGGATTCAATTGAAGTTTCCTGATAAGGACATATACTTACAATGAATGACTGACAGCAGCTCCCAGGCTGTCGGGGGCTTTCCTTCACCCTCTTCTACCTCCCATCATCCTTATCTGTGCATCTCCCATCCCATTAGCTAGTAAGCTCTGAGAGGGCAGAGGTTAGATCATCTTTCATCTTTGTAGCCCTCCTCATGTGGAGTCTTATTCATTATAAATATTGTTTCAGCTGAATTGAATAGCCATCATTCAATGTGGAAAAGGCTGCCTGTGTGAATACAGGGGTCCAGTGTGACTCTCATGGTGATGCCTTCACCTAGCTACAAGCCCCAATGGTGAGGGCACTTAGCATCAAGGTATGTTACGAGGAGAATTGATCAGTGATGATTTATCTTAGTGTTGACCCCAAAAGGTGTCCAAAAAGCACTTTTCCACGTAAGGACATGCCTGTTAGAGAAATGATATTCTATCTCTTTTAGATTATGATTCCTAAGGGTCACATTTCAATCAATGCATCTTCATCCAGGCTGTCCTGCAAATCTTGGAGGGATGGGATATTCTATTTTTTGGTCAATGCATCATGATTTGGTAAATAAACCCTTGGGCTGGATTCTGAGAGAATTGTGGTTCTGTAGTGGTTTGTTGTGTCCATGGGCAGATTTTGCTGTATAACTTCAGAGTGGCATCAATAAGGATTTACCTGCACCCCTGCCCCTATCGTACAGAAGAGTAAAACCAAAGCCAGACAGAGCTGCCTCCCTGACCATCCTCACCTCGGGGAGGGATGCTTGTGGCAGAGCGTGGGGGACGTGGCCTTAGAGTCACTTAGAGCCAGCCTAGAATATCCCCATGTAGGGAATCTCAAACATTTCAAAGATACTTTGTTGGGACCCAGACAAGCAAGACATGAGATAAGGATGGGGATGGTGGGGCAAAGGGAGAAAACAACTTGTCTTTGGATACATGGCTTCTGAAGTAAGAGTGGTCATGTCTCCGCCTCCTCTAGTATGACACCATAGGTGTCACCCCAAAACCCTGTAGGACCTACCAGCCCCTTCCCTTCTCATCACTCTTGTAATGCCACTGGCCAGAGTCCTTTCTCCTTCCCTCCTTCCCTGGCCATTGGGATTTCAAAGGTCTTCCTTCACCTTGACAGAGATTGCTGTTGGGTAGATATGTTTGTATTCATGGTGAGGCATAAGTTGTATACATAAAAACTGTTTGACACACAGTTTTTTGGTCAATGCATCACGATTTGGTAAATAAACCCTTGGGCTGGATTGACACACAGGGATTATGATAAATTTAAAAAAAGGAACCTGACACATAGAAGGTGGATTGGCATATGTACAAGAGCCAACACTAATAATAACTGACATTTCTGTAGGGCTTGAGGATTTGCTGAGCCCTTTACAGACATTAACTCATTCGATCCTTGTAAAAAGTTCCACGTACCAGGTTCCACAGGTATTATTATTCCCACTTTATAGATGAGGAAAGTGATTTCCCAGAGATGTAAGTGACTGGCTCATGGTCACATAGCTAGTGACTGTGGTGGAATTCAAAGCCAGGACTTCCTGATTTCAAGTCCAGAGTTCTACCTATTAATGCTGTGCAGTCTACCAAATAGGAGATCACATTCTATCAAGTAAGGATGTGGACTCTTACTCCCCCATCAGGAAGCAAACAGCTCACCATGAGAGTGCATTGGGTACCTACAAGTGCAAGGTAAAAATTTTGTGTTTCTGTGTATGCCAGAGGCTACAGCCTTCAAAGTAGCACAAAACTCTGGAATTAGAATTCTTCCCTCCACACCCAACACTAAAAAAACAAAAAAACAAAACCCTTTGGCCCCCAAAACACGCTCTTTAGCCTGTCTCAGTAGAGGCCTCATCTCCACAGTGGCCACTCACTTCATCCATTCACAAAATCACAGGAAAACCTCAGAGTTGGAAGTAGTCACACTGAGGCTGAGGACACTGGAGTTTTGCCCAGGGTGGGATTTTGCATGGATGTGATGGTGACTGGAATGGAGCCCATGACAATGAATGGAGGCAGGAATGAGCTCTGTCTCCCAGGATTCCTGCAGGGGTGGGAGGGCAATAGCCACAGCCACTTGTGGGACCCAACTGGCAGGCTTAGGCTGACAAGGAGGAGTATACACTTAGTTCTGGGCCCCACAGCGTGAGATGGGCATTGATGAGCCAAGAGCATTTGGAGAAGGACAACTAGGACAGCGAGGGGCCTTGAGTCTTGTCCATAGGGAAAGCAGGCAAAGGAATTGTATGTTCAGCCTGGAGAAAGGAAGATTCAGGAGGGTGTGGTCAGTGGATAGGGTTCAAGACATGGAGTCAGGAAGACATGCATTTGAACCTTGGCTCACACATATATTAGTTGTGTGATGGTAGGCAAGTCATTCTGCCTCTTCGGCCTCAGTTTCCCCATCTGTAAAATGAGGACAGTCACACTCAATGACTTAAGAGGTCACTTCCATCTCTAAATCTATGATCTCTGAAGCTGTGTTTCAGGCTCTGAAGGGCTCTCATGGGGAAGAAGAATCATTCTCCTTGTTCTGCTGACCCAGGAGCCATAAGTGGTGGCTGGACGGAGACACTTTGACACTTGTCTCCAGTAAGATCTTCCTCACGATCAGAATGGTCCCAAGGTGAAGTGTTTTGCCTGGAGAGTCAAAGGACACTTCAAGCAGAATTGGAAGGACCACTTGTTGGGTATATTGCAGCAGGAATTTCTTTTGGATATGGGTCAGAATAGATGGCTGTGGAGGCCTCTTCCAACTCTAAAATTCAGTGACTTTGTATGTAGGTGATAGGGGACGCTACATTGCATAGAGCACTGGGCTTGGAGTCAGGAAAGCCTCAACTCAAATCTAGCCTTAAACACTTGTTAGCTGTGTGACTCTGGGCAAGTCACTTCACTACAGTTTGCCTTGGTTTCCTCAACTGTAATATGGACTTAATAAAAGTCCCTTCTGTGCAAGGTTGTTGTGAGGATCAAAAGAAATCATATTTGTAAAGCACTTAGCACAGTACCTGGCACATAGTAGGTGCTTAATAAATGCCCATTTCCTTCCTTCCTTCCTAGACTGAAATAAATGCTGAGGAAGAGTAGGGCCTAAGTTGGGCAGGTAAGGTGAGAGATCTTAGCTTGGAAGAGTTGGGATCCATTCAGTAACAGGTAACTTTCCAACCTTAATGAATATAGGGTGGGAGGATAAGTCTGATGATCAAACACAGTGCACATGGTAGGTGCTTAATACATGTTATTTAAAATGGATTAGAAGGAAAAGAAACTATGAGCAGTAAAAGCAGTCGATGCAGTACTCCCACAACACACGAAGGTACAGACTAGGGTGGTGGTAGCAAGAATAGAGTACTGGGAGGTCAATTCAGCCAGAGGGATAGGAAGAGGATCTGTTACTTTAGTGGCCTATGAAACCCCCTGGCAAGGGAACACCCTTCACCAATGCAGCTCAGAAGCTTCTCTGCTATTGGTCACCTTTGAGAGCTGCCTGGAGGTTAAAGGACTTGCTCAGGGTCACAGTCAATATGTGTCAAAGGCATGATTTGAACCCAGATCTTCTTGGCTTTGCCTCTCCCAATTCAGCTATGCCTTACTCCTGAAGTGTCTAAGCCTGTGCTCTTCCAGTCCTTGATGGATAAATGATCAAAGAATGGAGACAAACAATCTTCAAAAGAAGAACTATGAACTATTAAGAGCCCCAGGAAAGATTGCTTTGAATCATTTATAATGAGAGAAGTATGAATCAAAGCAGCTCTGAGGCTTCCCCTCACACCTAGCAAACTGGAAGAGGTGAGGAAAGATGGAAATGTTAAACACTGGAGAGACCATAGAAAGAAAGGTACATTAATAGCTGTTGATGGAGCTGTGAACTGGTCCAACTATTTGAGAAAATAATTAGAAATTATTCTAAGCAAGAAATAAAATTGAATTTTAGCAACATGTTGAGGAAGTGATGAAGTCTTTCTTACTCCTTGACTCAGAGATCTGCTTGTTTGGAGAGGTATGCCCCAAAGAGGCCAAAGGTAGAAAGAATGGTGCCAGAGACACCAAACTATTCATTGCTTTTTTTTTTGTGGTGGTACAGATTTAAAGCAAAGTGAATTCCCATTAATTGGGGAAGAGCTAGACACGCCATGGGACATGAACAGAGTGGAATTTTACTGCATTGTAGAGCCAATGACTGAAAAATTCAGAGACTCGGGGGGAAGACAGCTATGAACTGAGGCAGAGTGGAGTCAATGGCACCAGGAACCTAATAGGTGCAGTGACCACAACATTGTGAATGGAGAGAACAAGTGAAAAGGAAAGTAATTATGACGACCAATGGACCTGGATCTGTGGGAGCCAGGCTAGGGCACTATGGGGACACCATACTGCACAGATTATCAGACTGTCAAGTTGCTGTGTGGGTTGGTTTTGCTGAGCATTTTTTCCCCCTTTCTTTTTACTTTTATAAGGGATGTCTTTCTGGGTAGGGGAGGAAGAAGAGATGTTCCATTACCTGCTAACGTAAAAGCAAATAATAACAACTCGATGTCTTACAGAAAGAAATGGCATTGATGAAAGCCAGCATGGATCAACCTGTAGGATTCAACCAAATCTCCAGAGAAGAGAAACCGGGCTGGGAAGAAAGCAATTTTCAGGAGTTTGCAGGATTAGTTCTTAAAGTATTTGCAAAAGAGAAGAATGTCAACAGCTTTGGGGAAATTGTAGAGATTATTACTACAAACAAAACAAAACAAAAACAAATGGAGATGGAGAAAACAAGATCCCACTGTTTGCATTGCTTGCTGACTATAAAAAACACTTAATTAAATAAAGAAAAACACTGAGTCAAATGTTCTCCTTTACCAGTGAGTCAGACATTTACTAGTTGTGTGATACTGGACAGGTCACTTAGCCTGTCTCAGTCTCAATTTCTTCATTTGTAAAATGTAGATAAGAATCACACCCATCTCACCGCATTGTTGTAAGTATCAAATGAGAGAATTTGTGTAAAGTGATCTGCAAGGCTAACAGCGCTTTAGAAATGCTAGTGTTATTATTATTACTATTATTCTAAAAGCGATAGCAGACAACCCTCTGTTCATCACTGCCATGGAGCAGGCTCACTGTAGAATATAAAGAGGACGTGGGTCCGCTCTGGATAGGGAGATCCAGATGGCCACGTCTGCAGATAGTTTTGCACTGACTGCATCGAGCCCTTGCAATCCTGAAGAGCTTCTCAAATGAGAGCTATCATTGTCGAAAAGAGGCTGTCCTCGCTGGCCACCCAGGACCAGCCAAGTGGATGAAAAAGGCTTCTCATGACCCTATTCTCTGGAGCGGAAGGGATCAGCCGTAGAGCTCGGCCATTAATACACATATGGACACTGCAGAGGAAAAATGAAGCGGATCCCCAGCTAGACATATAGAAGGAAGGGAATGACTGTATTGCCTTTGAGACAAATATGCTGGGTTTTCATTGACTCGAAGTTTCTCCTAACAACAACAACAACAAACAATGCCTTAACACTAGTATTCTCCTATGGATGCTATAGGACCATATTGCATAGTCTGAGGATTTTAAGCTGTGAGTCAGTGAAATGTCAATAGAGCATTCCGTGGTCTAAGGCCTTCCCTGTCTTTGTGTTTTTTTTTTGTTTTGTTTTGTTTTTTTGTTTGTTTTTGTTTGTTTTTGTTTTTTTTTTTGGTTAGGCAATTGGGGTTAAGTGACTTGCCCAAGATCACACAGCTAGTAAGTGTCAAGTGTTTGGTCTGAGGCTGGATTTGAACTCAGGTCCTCCTGACTCCAGGGCCAGTGCTCTATCCACTGCACCACCTAGCTGCCCCCTTTCCCTGTCCTTGTGATACAGCATCATTTCTACCACACTTTTTGGAGTATGCTCTACTCTAAGATGTTCAGTCATGGTCACCATAGGTAACTCACTATATGAGACTACTTCTAGGGCACTAACAAAAGAGAGGACTGCAGCTACGAGCACAAAGACAAAGCTCTCCAGATGACCAGACCTTCTGGAATGATATCATTTCGCCACTCATGTCTCCCTTGCACTTTCTCTTGGCAATATGGTCAGCTCTAGAGAAGGAGTCCTGTGTGTCAATCTTGGCTCTCACTGACTCCCTAAACCAATTACTGCAGAGCAGCACAAATGCCATCTTGAACCAAAGATTTATGTGAAGACAGCAATAAATTATTTTTTAAGTGAAGAAAAATTAAATAATCATCGAGAGAGTCAAAATGTGTGGCTTGTTGAGCCAAAGTAGTAAAGATCGCAATATGATCCAACTAATGCTATATGCTTAATGCTGATCAGTTACAAAGAGAAAACTGCCCAGAGTTAGAATGATAATATTTAGTGGGAAAACAAATGGTCAAGAATATCAAAGGAAACTTTGATAAAAGAGGAGGAAAAAGAATTTCCAATGCTAGATCTCAAATTATATGATAACATAGCGATTAGTAAAACTACTTGGGGTCAGATAAGAAGTAGAAAAACAGATCAATGGAACATGTTGGACAACCTTAAAGTAGAACCAAGTAAACACAATAGATTAGTGTCTGATAAATCCAAGATCATAAACCACTAGGGAAAGAATGGATTATTCAACAAAAATAATTGGAAAAATTGAATAACACTAGTATAAAAAATGGGACAAGAACTATAACTTATAACATGTATCTCCATACAGGCAAAATGGATCAATTATCTAAATATAAATAACATGGAACATTATATCCACCATGATTGTTGAGAGGCAACAAATTCTCAAGTGTTTATAAATAGAAGAAATTATAGGTGATAAAAGGGATGAATTTGATGATATTTGCATACAACTTCATATGGCATTTAATATATCAAAAAAGGAAATAAACAAATCTGTAAAAAAAAAAAAAGTCATGATAAACATTTCCAGCAGAAGTTTGACATCCAAAACTGGTAAGGAATTAATGCAAAATCTATAAGAGTAAGAACTATTTTTAGAAGTTTAATGGCCAAAGTCGGAGTATTTCTCTAAAGAAGAATCACAAATTATCCATTATCACCTGGAAAACTCTTTAAATTCATCATCAATTGGGAAAACCCAAATGGAGACAGCCTCAAGTTACCACCATGCACCTAATAAATTAGAAAACAGTATTTGAAAACAATCAAATTCAATGCTGGCAAGGCTGAAGAAAAATCTTCACACTATTACACTGCTGGGGAGATCGGTCCCACCCTTTAGAAAAGCCATCTGCCATACATAATTGGAACCATAGAACTGTTGATAGCATTTGACATATTGCACTACTAGGACACCCAAGGATGTTAATGAGAGGGGACAAAATACTATCTATACAACAAATATTCATAGGAGTGTCCCACCATTGAGGAATGGATAAGGTGTGACCATAAGACCATAGGTGATAGCATCAGAGATCTTGAGCTGGAAGGTAACTTCGAGGCCATAGAATCCAAGTCTCTCATTTTACAGAGGAAGAAATTGAGGTACACAGAAGTGAAGTGACTTGCCCAGGGTCCCACAGCTAGTAAGTGTCAGAGGCAGAATCTTAACTCAGGTCTTCCTGACTCTACAGGTGGTGCTCTATCCACCATGCCATCTAGTGAAGCAACGTAACCAAATATTTCACTGTCTGGAAGAAAGGGTGACCCTGAAGACTATGAAGAAGTATGAGGAGACTTATACCAAGTCACCTGAAGTGAAGAAAGCAGGACCAAGAAACTGATCGATGCTTTGATTACAACCACGAATTGTTACTAGTGTCAGCCGGAAAATCTGGACAAATAGGAACTAGAACGAGAGAGTAGTTCATGCTTAGAAGAAGAAACACCACTGGGATGACTTTGTTACTGCCTTCTGGAAGCTGATAAATGCTATCTAAGGAAAAACCAGACACATTGTTAAAGGCCTGGAAGTTTTCAGTTTTCTGTACAATCTCCTCTCAGGTGACTGTTTGGTTGCTGGATCCTCTGAACATGCCAGCCGATGTTACATTTCGATACATACTTCATAAAAACGGCTCCTCTTGTGGAGTTTTGTTCAATCAACACGTCAGCCTCATGGCAATTAGATGTGGGATGATGTCGGAGAGGCCAGAGAAAGGGCCCTCAGCTGAGACATGAACTAGCTGAGTGGGACAAGCATTGGATTCTGAGACAGAAAGCCTGAGGTTTGAGTTCTGCTTCTAACTCATCCTGGCTGTGTGACTCTGGACAAATCCTTCAGCTTCTCAGTCCCCTAGGCAGCTCTCTAAGTTACAAATGAGTTAATGATCTGCATCTGTGGAAGGATTTTCTTCCTTAGGAGTTTCCTACACTCATGAAATAACACACCCAGAATACTTCCCCACAAAACAACAGTAAAACAAAAAGAAGTTAGATTAACTGTCCACAAACTGAGTTTGAATGTTTTTGCCATTTATATTATATTTATATTATTCTGCTACGTGGTCCAGTGCCTCCAATGTGTCCATCCTAAGTAATGGGCTGATTTCTCAGGGAAACCAGAAGGTTACGGGGGAAGGATCACTGGCTCTAAAGTCAGGGTATTTGGGTTCAAATTCTGTGTTTGACAATAACTTCCTGAGTTATCTTGGGCCTCAGTTTCTTCATCAGCAATCACCTGCAGCAGTGAGGTCCTGCCCATTGCCAACGATGCAATCACTCGTCCTCTGGTACCTCCCAAGAGGCCTTCTGCATGATACTTTCTATCTATGGCTTCATTTGCCTGACTCCTATTTACAAGCTGCTCTAAGCTTGCTCTCTAGCAGTCACTCGCAGCTCATCAGAGAGTATCTCCATGTTCAATGCCACAATCTCTCTTCTGAGCTAAGAGTGGCAGAGTGGCTGAGCCTCGACTAGTCTTTGCCAGAACAACAGTAATAACAGATATTTGTATAGATCTTTACCTGCTTTTATTGCAGCTGCACTTTATATCAACCCTGCAAAGAAGGTGTTATTTTGCCCATTTTATAGTTGAGGAAACTGAGTCACTGAAAGTGCTCAGGGTCACCTAGCTAGTAAGAGTCAGACATAGGAATGGAACTTAGCACTTTCAGATGCCAAGCCCAGAATTCTCTCCATGAGGCCATGTTGCTTCTTATGATACCATCTGGGGGACCATAGGTCAGTCACTTAACTCTTCTGGGACCCTTTCCCATCTTCTTCTAGTTGTCCCAACACCTAGTACAATGCCTGGCACACAGTAGGTGCTTAATAAATATAGATCGATGGATTGAGTTGTTCAAAGTTAGTTTTCAGGGCTCCTCTCTTGGAGTGAATGACACATCACTACCGAATGTTTGACGAGCTCACTGGGCAACAAGATCGCCTCTGGTTAAAATGAAGCAGCCTCTGGCCCCAGATTTGCAAGACAGTTGTAAATCAATTTCTTCATTGTGCCTCTCAAAAAAAAAATGCAATGATGAGCTTTCTTTAGGAAAGCTGCTTCTTCCCATCTCTGTTTCTGAGAGACACTGAGCCAGGCAATTGGGAGCAACTTCAGTGAAGCCAGGCTTTCTACTTGGAGCCAAATGACTATTAACAGCCTGGTGTGCCCCACAGGGGTGAGGGAAGTCAGCAAGAAAAAAAGGAAAGGGTGCAGGTTGGCTGTCCCTGTGTCTCTGCTGTGACTTTGTCCTTCTCTCCTTTCTTTCTCCCTTTCTGACCTTCTTCAGCCCCATTTTCTATGCATGGATCTGCCAGGATGTAACTGATAAATATTCCATCAGCATGTGTCACATCTCAAAATGGACTGCCTAGCCAGGGTCCCTTTACCCTGTGATGGCATAAAACCCTACAGGGATCCCAAGCACCATAACTCACTGCCTTATGCTCAATTAGGCAGCAAATTAAGTGCAACGGAGGATTTTGGGGGAAAGGCTATGAAAAATAAGCGGGGTGGAAAAGATTTTTGGCACAGTCAAGGTGGCAGGCAATGGCTCCATGGGGAAGGGAGGCTGCAGCTGCTGCTAGCACCTAGTGCTGAGGGTGCTCGCCCTTCTTTCCTTCAGGGGCTTCTGCCTAGGCCTCTGGACCAGGGTTTCCAAATCAGCTTGTTAATTCCAGAAGGCAAATAAGACAGCCAGGCGAGATGCCTTAGAGAAAGGCGGCATGATATGATAGAATGAGCACTTAACTCAGCATTGGCAAAAACCTGGGCTCAATTCCTTGTTCCTATATTTAACTAACTATGGAACACTGGATACTGCTCTGAATCTCATTTTCCTAGCCAGTAAAATGGGGAGAATGGCAAAATCACAGAGGGGTTGGTATGTGCTCCTCATTAGGCTGTCCCATGGGGCTATTGCAATTAAAGGGTGTATTATAACCCTCAGCTGGCATGTGAATACAAACTATTCCTACAACTGTGACACAGCTGTGCAGTTGTGGGGGGGGGTGGGCAGGGCGGGGTGATTTTCAGCCCCATTTTCTGTGTTCTTGTGTTTGTGCTTCCCCATGGCCTAGCTCTGAAAGTGAGGAGACCCCCATGCTTACAGGTCTTCAAGCAGAGGCAAGTAACTGTTCGCCGGGGATTTGGCAGAGGGATTCCTGTGCAGGTATGGCCTAGAGTAATGACCCCTGGGGACCCTGCTAAATCTGAGAATGGGTAATTGGGGATTATGGGGTGGGTGGGTGCTCAGGGAGAAGCTCGGACTTTGGGCTGGGCTGCAGGCTGCTGGAGGTATTGAGGTGCAGCAGATACCAAAGGGCTGGGCAATGCTGAGTATGCATCCCAGGGGCAGCAGCGCCTGCCTCCTTGACGTGTTTCCTTCCCAGCACTGTCTTCCTTTCTCTTCCCAGCCTGGGCCAAGGGCCCTGGGACCTCAGCAGTTACACCTTTCCTTCTGCCCTTCCTTTCCTGATCACGACGGCTGAGGGGCTGTAGGGGTGGACTGGAGGTGGGGGTCTACAAGAGCTGAGCTATGACTGGTGTGTTGGGGAGAGTGACTTATTCCTGTTCCAAGGAGCACCTCTCTTGGGCTGCCAGCTTCAGTCAGCCCATTCTGGGCCTATGAGAATATTAGCCTTCATCTTGTAATGAAGGCTATTTACTAATGACTCCTATTTACAAGCTTCATGGGAGCAGCCCCTTCCCCTTCTGGCTAGCACAAACACGGATCCATAGGAAGAGCTGGACTGTGCCGCTCAGCTCCTCCATGCTCCGCCATTGAAACTTACGACCTGTAAGATGTTAGGCAAGTCCTAACCTCTCTGCACCTTGGTTTCCTCACTTGTAAAATAAGGCAGTTGAGTCAAATGTCTCTGAAGTCCTTCCTAGCTCTAGAAAGACATTTCATCTCCCCAGGCCTCAGTTCTACCTGAAATAATCCTACTTGACTGGATGAGGCAAAAAGTGCCTCTTCAGGGACAGTGGGATTTGAGGCATCTAACTGTGATGTGGGGGGAGGCAAGCCCTCCTAGCAGGGAGCCGGGCAGTCCAAGGGTGAGAAGAAGCCTCGGGAAGTAGGACTCTGGAATTCCAGCTTCTGGCCCAAGCTGCGGAATCAAGTCAACCAATATTTATTGAGCACCTACTATGTGCCAGGCACTGTGCTGTCCTGAGGGCGGAAGTGAAGAAAAGCAAGCCAAGGTCCCTGGCCTCCAGGAGGTCACATTCTAACAGGGGAGACAACATTCATATGACTGTGTACAAATGAGAGATAAAAAGCATAAATTGGAGACAATCTCAGAGGGAAGGCTCTGGCATTGCTGGGGGATGGGAAAGGATTCTTGCAGAATGTGGGATTTGAACTGAGATTTTAAGGAAGTCAAGGAAGCCAGGAGGTGCTGAGCAGGAAGAAGCATATGAAGAAAGGAAAGAGGGGAAGCTAGGTGGCACATTGGATAGAGCACCAGCCCTGAAGTCAGGAGGACCTGAGTTCAAATCCATCCTCAGACCAAACCCTTGACACTTACTAGCTGTGTGATTCTGGACAAGTCACTTAACACCAATTGCCTTTAAAAAAAAAGAAGAAGAAAGGAAAGAGGAGGAACAGATGCTTTCCCCTCTTGGAAGAACCTTGAAAGGACAAAGATCTGAGAAAAGTAGGGGAGCAACCACTGGCCCTCCAGACTTTTCAGAAGAGAAATCACAAGAAGAGAACACTGGATCTGGGGCCCAGATATAGGTGGTCCAGGGCTCTAATGGAGCAGAAGATCCAATACCAGGGCAGATGGTCAGCAAACAGCAGAGGATGGACATCTATGCCCCTGCTCATGTGAGGCTGCTTCTATCAGGTATGTGTAAGAAGGCCAACCCCCCACCCCCCACCTCTGCCTGCCCAGGAAGAAAGGACAGGAGGGTGGACCCCAGAAGGGGAAGATTTACTACAAGCATCATGGTGGGGAAATTGATCTGTGGAGCAAAACAAGGGCAGTTGGTGCCAAGATACCTGATGAGGACTGAAGCCTCTGAGGATGCCTGAGACCAGCCTCCAATAACCTGGTCAGCCCAGCCTCTAATAACATGGCCAGCCCAGCTACTGGGCTGCTGTTTCCAACACACATTTGATATACAGAGCTGACTATATTAAGCGAGAGAGCCAGCATTGGGTTTTGTGTGGCACAGGGGTGCAGCTTTGGAGAAGCTGGATCAGGCTGGCCTCTCCAATATATCTGTGTTGGGCTTGTGTTCTCCTGGACTGTGTGTGCCTCATGAACTAGGCTGCAAGAGGAAGGAAGGAAGGAAGGAAGGAAGGGAAGGAGGAAGGAAGAAAACAAGTGTTTATTAAGCACCCACTAAGAACCAGGCACTGTGTAAAGCATTTTACAAATATTATCTCATTCCCTGGGAGGTAGATGCATTATCCCAGCTGAGGAAACTGAGGCAGTCAGAGGTAAAGTGACTTGTTCAGGGTTATACAGCTAGTAAATGTCTGAGGTTGGATTTGAACTCAGGTCTTTCTGACTCCAGCATGGGTCTTAAGGTAGCACATGGAATACAGGTCTAGGCAGTGATGACTATGTCCCAATGTTGGTGATGGTTGTATCATTGACAGCCCATTTGGGGTCTTCTGCTCTTCTCTTGGGGGTACCAATGACAGAGGTAAAAGGATCAAATGAGCCCTTGGCTCATTCCAAAACCAGAGATTCTAATAAATGTTAGAGTTATCTGGGGCCTTCTCAATCGTCTGACCTAAACACAACATTTACAGATGAGGAAACCTGTACACCAATAGGACCAGAGACAGCCAGAGTCATCCAACTAGTCATTGGCAGAGTTGGGATTGAAATATGCTCCTCTGACGGTTCCACTCCACAGTTCCAGGCTATCCCTGGTATGTTACTCTGTTTGTTCAACCACCTTCTTCTGACCTGCATCTGTGAAGATATTCTGGACCAGGTCATTGCAGAACTTCTAGGGTTAGGTTTTAAATATCAGGACCATGGTCAGGGGATCCTGAGGATTCCTAGCTTAACTCTCTGAAGACAAATACGTAAATGGAAAAGGTGATTTTCACTGCAGGAATAAAACTGAATTCCTTTATCGTACCTGGTATAGTTTGGAAACATGTGTCTGGTGGGATGCTTGGGAAGTGCTCATGGCATCAACACTTGAAATTTGTCAGCCTTTTTAATGCTGGGATAGGAGAGGACGTTTAAGATTATGGAGCCTGGGAGGAGGAAATGGAGGGAGACACCTCATCTTCCAGTAGGAGAGAGGAGAGGTCTGGCTCCTTCTGTATATCCCAGGTCTTTAGGTCTGTGTTCCTCCAGGAGCAGGAGCAGATACTGTGTCTGGGCTGGGATTCCATCGGGCGTGTACACGTAGTGCTCTTGCTAATTCTTGTCTCCCCAGCTTTGGGACTTGCCTCTTGTTGTAACAGCACAGAACCTATGCCGTGCTCTCCCCTGCTCTAGGGCTCCCTATTGCCTCTATGGTCAATAGCAAACTACTCTGTGTGACCTTGAAAGCTTTTCACAACCTGGTACCATTCTACCTTTCTAGGCTTAGTGCCTGTTACTTTCCTTTACATGCTGCACAGTCTAGCCAAACCATCCATTGTGCTGTCCCTCACACACAACATTTGACCTGCTATCTCTGCACCTTTACATAGGCTGTGCCTCACACAGGGAATGCCCTCCCTCTTCACCTCTGCCTCAGAGAATCCTGAGCTTCCTTTAAATCTCAGCCAAAGTATCACCTCATACCTGAGGCCATTCTTAATCACCCCAAAAACTAGTGTCTCCTCTCCCACATATACCAACTGGCATATATAATAATAACTGGCAATTATAAACCACTTTAAGATTCGCAAAGTTCCTTACAAATATTACCTTATTGGATATTCACAAGAACCCTTGGAAGTAGGTGCTACTATGATCTTCATTTTACAGATGAGGCTGAGAGGTCAGTGACAACTCAGAGTCACATAGTAATAAGTGTCTGAGGTAGAGTTGACCTCAGGTCTTCCAATGCCAATTGAAAGCAAAAGGACAAGGGGATGGAAGACAATAAGATGGATGGATAGTGTCATGCAAGCAACGAACGTGAGCTTGACAGACTTTGGGAGATAGTGGAGGATAGAAGGGCCTGGCCTGCTATGATCCACGAGTTCACAAAAAGTCAAAAATGACTGCATGACCGAACAATGACTTCCAATGCCAAGCCTTGTGCACTACCCACTGTGCCACCTAGTAGACTTATATCAACACATACGCATTGTATCTATGTATTTTTCTTGACTGAATGCAGGCTTCTTGAGGGCAGGGACATTTTCACTTTTGTTCTTGATTCCCAATGCCTGGTACATAGCAGGACCAGAGATAGGGGATGGACACATGCTTTCACTGGTACAGAGAACTTCTAGGTAAGGAGGACCCTCTGACCAATAGGAATCAGCACCTTCTTTCCTTCTTTGACAGTTACCTAGAGCACTCAGAGATTATGTGACCAACCCAGAGTCATACAGCCAGTTTGTGCCAAAGGAGAGGGCTCGAACCCATGTCTTTCTTGTTTCTCTATCCACTCTGCCACAATGCCTTTCATGGCATGTAGTAAGTGTCTAATAAATGTGCATTGATTGGTTAAGAAAATGCACCATACATTTAACAAGAAAACCACTCCATTTCCCAACCTCCATGGGTTAGGTGACTGAGCTGATCTCTAGAAGAGACTGTGATGTCTAACAACCATCAGTGCTCTTAACTATGATCACTTCTCTTGTTTTAAGCTATGGTGAGATAACTAAGGCAAAGGAGTGACCCCCCCCCCCACACCCAGTAGGACACAATGTTATGAAGAAGTTATTTGCTTGGAATGCTTAATGAAATTAATATTATGAAAATATTTACCTGAGCTGTGAACACTGGATATTAAATATTCAGAAACAAAATCCAGGAAAACACCAGAGCTGAAACTGTCTACGAAGCCTATGCTTGTCAACCTGCTCAAATTCAGCTCTAATGGGTAAAAGGCATTATTACTGATTACCAAGCTCCCACAATGGGAAAGAAGGGATCAGATGGCTGAACTTCCCTCATAAGCTCAGTTCTCCCCAAGCAATGCTGACCCCAAGGGGGGAAAACCAGCCTAAGCCTCGCTTAAAGAAATAAAGCAGGAAGGAACAGTCTCTCCTCACCCTAGCTCCTACTGTATTTGGACAGTCGCAGTCATCTTGCAATGGCTTATCTCTTTCAGTCTTCAATGCTTAGCCCAAGTGCTGCCTCCTATAGGAGGCCCTGGGAACTTGAATTTAAATCCAAGGAAGTTATTATGTCCCCATTTAGCAGATAGGTAAACTGAGTGACAGGGGAAAATGAGGTGTCTAAGGTCACCTGGTCAGGAATCAGAGGCAAAACCAGGAAACCTCCATTTTACTCATTATATTCTAGGTGCACCATTCTGTGATTTTTTTTCCTGTGATGGTTTAATAGATTAAATGGAAAAGTTCTTGAGAGGTACTATAGATGAGTCTAGATGGAATTATAGATATACCAGCCTGGGAACCTATTTCTCAGCATGGGTTAGTGGGACACATGTCCACAATTCTGGCTCTCTGCCTCCAAGATCTGTGGTCTTGGACATAACAGATCCCCATGAGCCCTAGAGTCCTCATGTGTCAAAAGCAATGAACATAAGCCTCCCTCTGGGTTTTTCAGAAAATCTAAAAATCAGAGGATTTCAAAGCATAAGGGGACATTAGTGACCATCTAGTCCAACCCTTAGCAGAAAAACAATTCCATCACCACCATGAGCCAGTAAGTGCTCATGTAGCCCTTGCTTGAAGATGTTCTTGGGGGAGGAAAGGTGTCACTATGGAAAAGAACATTTTTTATGGAGCCAAAGGATGGGACAGGGGCAGGATCAGACCTTGATTTCACTGGTATTGGGAACTTCCAGATGAGGAAGCTTACTCTACCAATGCAGGTTGGCACCCTTTCTGAACTTGTAGAATTAGATAATTTCCCAGAACACTGAGAGATGAAGGGATTTACCAGGGTCACATGCCTATGGCAAAGGCAGGACTTGAACCCAGGTCTTCCTGGTTTTCTAGACAATATACCAAATGACTTGGGCTCAAATCCCACCTCTGACATTCACAGATATGTGGTCTTGGGAAAGGGATTAAAATGCTTGGGCTTTGGTTTCCTCCTCTGTGAAATGAGGGGGGTTGAATAGGCAGACAAATCCACAGATCATCAGAGAGATAGATGATAGAGACTGAACATTTAGTAAGTGCTTACTGTGTGCCACACGGTGATCTAAGCACAAGTGACATAAATACAGCAAAAAAAAAAAAGACATTCGGTACCCTCAAGAACCTTGTGTTCTAATGAGGGAAGGTAATACATAAAGAGGAGCTAGAAAGAGGGATGGGGGCAGTTCTAGCTGCACAGGAGCAAGGTTGCTGTTGAGAAGATGGAGGAGCCCAGGGAGTGAGGAGAGAAGCCAGAAATGAGATGAGTATGGCCTGGGAGCCTAAGGAAATGGTGGTGCCAGGTCACGGTTAGGGTACCTAGGGTACCCTAACCCTAACCCTAATCAGAAAAGAGGGCTGGACTATGGAGTCAACTCCAGAGGGGCTTTGGGCTCCTTTCCAGCCCCAAATGCTGAGGCAGCTCACTCCACTCTGGAATACTACTCATTGTCAAGGGGATTTTACTGACAGCAAACTTGAATTTGTCTCTTTGCAACTTCTGCCCTTTGGAACCAAACAGAACACACCTATCCTTCCTCCATGGGACAGCCCTTCAGATACTTGAAGGCAGCTCTCATGGACTCCAGAGTCTTCTCTGCTCCAGGCTGCACCTTCTGAGGTCCTCTGACTGATCCTTACTTGTCATGGACTTCCAGCCTATCCCCAACCTGGTTGTGCTCCTTATGGACATCTGCATCTTGACATTGTCATTCCTAAACTGTGAGACCCAGAGCTAAGCCCTATCCTCCAGGCATGGTCTGTGCAAGGCAGGGGTGACAGCATGATAACCTCCAAAGGCATGGAGGAAATGAGGGAATCAGTGAGAGGGCATGAGATAGATGCAAGGTGGCACTGGCCGACTTTTGAAGACCTCCAGCAAAGACCATTGCACACGCTTGGTTTAATTCTGAATTCCCGTGAATTTTCAAACTTCTGGCCAGGTGCCCATCTTTCCTAATACTCCTACAGCCCTCCTGACATGCCTTACATTACTTCCTTCTTGTCTCATCCTCAGTGGAAATAGACATGAGCCACTTATGCCAATCTCATCACTACTATGTGTCTTCCAGTACCACCTGCTCTTGCCTCAGGGGCATCTTGTCAAGCTACTGACAGCTTCCATTTTGCTGATCTTGGCCTTGACTGAGCTTCTGAACCTTCAGCAGCAACTACAGCTGTGGCTCTCTCATACTTAATGCCCTATTATGGACCTCAGGAAACAAAGGGGCCTGGATTCGCTGGATCCATGGGTTGTGGCATGGGCAATGTAAAGAACCATCTCAAATTACCAGGGTGCTGGAGGAGTATGATGATGAAAAGGAAAGGGTACCAGGTTTGGTATTAGAAGACCGAGTTCAGGTCCTGGCCCACACATTTGAAGCTACATAGCCTTTGACAAGTCTCTTAATTTGTCAAAGTTAAGTTAGGGGCACAGTAGGTAGCAGGCAGGGCCTGGGGTCGTACCAATATGGCCTCACACACTTAATAGCTGTGTGATCCTGGGCAAGTCACTTACTGCCTGTTGCCTCAGTTTCCCCATTTGTAAATTAGGGATAATAATAGCACCCCCTTCCAGGGTTGTTGTGAAGATCCAATGAGATAATATTTGTAAAGTACTTAACACAGTGCCTGGCACATAGTGGGCATTTAATAACAGCTTATTACCTAGCTCTTGCCTTTCCCCTTTGCTGCTCCCCTTCTCTCTATCTCAGTTTTCTCATCTGTTAAGTGGGGACTAGGATATTTAAGTTATATATCTCTTACTTATAGGGAAGAAAATGGTTTGTCAACTATAAAGTGTTAATGTCATTATTTCCATCATTCTCATCATTCTCGCCATCCTACTTCACTAGACATGTACCAGCACATGGGAAGATAAAACCCACATTTGTTGGAATGGTAGAAGGAAAATGAATAGCATGGAGGAGGAAAGGGGGATGCTATGGGTGCTCTCAAAATCCCAAGACAATAAGTGGCACCCTTGAGGGCAATTTGGTGACGTTTCTAACATGAGGCATTCTCCACTTCACTGGGGAAATTCCCCAGAGCATGACTTCGACTGGAAATGGATAGAATAAGAGAGGCTTGTCTCTCCCAGATGTTCCATCTGTTGAAGGAGACAATGGGGATTTTCCCAAGGGCTAGCCCATTCCTAAACCCAAAGACACACCAGTACAGATAGGAAAGTGAAATGGTAAGCTGAGACATTCCTTTGGGAGATGCCAAAGTCACACTGACAGCTGCTTGTGCTGTGGAATGAATTTAAATTTAGAAAATTGTCCTTCTCTTGTATATATGGACTGAACCAGTGGATGAAGGACACTGTGTTCAGCTGATGTGATCAGCCTTGCAAAGATAACAGGATGGGCTAGAGGTAACATCATGTAAAGATTCCATACCACCAGCAGAAATGGACAGTAACCCAAAGATAATGGGCTTTTAAGCTGGAAGACAATGGGGTCCTAGGGGCTGTCTAATCTAGTCCTTTTACTTTACAAATGATGGAACTGATACCAAGAGATTGGAAGTGACTTACCCAGGCATCAGAGATACAAAAATAAACATGAAACAGCCCCTGCCTTCAAAAAGTTTAGAACCTAGTCAAAGGAGACAACGTGTCCACAGATGAATGAGTATCTAGTATGTATTGTCTACAATTGTCTACAAAGTGAGAAATGAAAACAAGGTCACTGGGGGAGCATGCTACCCACTGGGGATCAGAAAGAGCTTCCTGACGAAGTACACATTTCAGCAGAGTTTTGAAGGAAACCAGAGATTTCAAGAGGTAGAGGTGAAGAGGGAGAGTAGTCTAGGCATGAGGGCACATGCCCATATGGGGAGAAGGAGGCCAGTGCATCTCCTGAGCTTGGGAGTTCTGAGCTGCAATGGGTTAAGTTAACCAAGTGTCTGCACTAAGTTTGGCATTAATAGGATGAGGGTACTAGACTGCCTGAGAGAGGTCAGAAACAGAGCAGGTCAGAATGCCCACATCTGGGCAAGACTGGGACTGAGTAGCCCCTGTCACTGAGGCAGGTAGGGAGACTGAGTCTCTTTAAAAAAAAGGCCTGGAGATTGAAGATGAAATGTAAGGAATAGCAAGGAGGCCAGTGTTGCTGGCCTACAATGAAGAAACAGAAGCAATGCCTAAGAAGATAGGAAGGGGTGAGCAAGTGTGCAGAGAGTTTTAAATGTCCAACAGATGGCTTTCTATTGGATCCTGGATTTAATGTGAAAACATAGAGTTTAACTGAGTGGGGGGCTTGTGCTTTAGAAAAATCCATTGGGTCTCTTCATCAGAACTGGGGCTTAAAATGCAAAGCCTCCCCCACCCCAAAGGCAGTGGGATGATTTTCTGCCTAGATGTCCTCTAGATGACATTCATCATCATGAGTCTCAACTCTGTGCCTCCTTATCTCTTTCATGGAGTGTCATCCACTGGTTCTCTAGGGGGCAGCATCCTTGATACTCATAGAAACAGAGTTGGAAGGCATCTTTGAGGTTTTGAAACCTGAACTGTACCCAAACAGGAATCCCCTGACAATATTCTATCAGAAGCACACACACAGCCTGGACTGGTCCCTTTTCAGTAATGGGGAGTTTACTTGTTGAAGTGATAGAGGAGTATAATGTTAAATATAATATTAATTATAGGATCAAAAACTCAGAGCTGGAAAAGCCCTTCAAAGGCACTGAGTTTGACCCCTTCATTTTAAAGAGGAGGAAATGAGGCTCAAGAAGACTGCTAAGTAGGGGAGGGGAGAGTTGAGTCCATGTCTGCCAGATTCCAGATGATGCCTTATCCACTTCACTGCACTGCCTATCTCCACTGTGGTCCTATGCATGAGGAATCAAGCTTGTTCTCCTTGGCCCCAGAGGCTGAAAGGTCTTAATCATTAGTGTTCTCCAAAGTACAATGAGCTTCCTCCAAGGCAGGGCAGGGGGGGCGCTAGGTCCACCTGTCCTTGATGGGCTAGGGGCATGGCTCTTCTTGGGGACACAGCTCCATGGAAATGGGACAAGCACTGATGACTTTCAGAGTTCCTGCAGGGAATGCCTCTGCCACTAATTAGTTGGAGGTCTCTGGACAAGTCAGTCATGCCCTCTGGGTCATGAGATTCAGTGGGGCTTTGAGTTAGTATGCCAGAGAAGAGGATACAATTTCCCAAGAGCAAAAAGTGGTCAAGATGACACTGTTTCAGTGTGATAGAGGTGGAGGGCAGTCACCTAAACCGTTACGAGGTTCCAGAACACGTGTAGGTGCAGTTAGGCAGAGCAGTGCATAGAAGTGAGTTCAAATTCTGCCTCAGAAGCTAGCTCTGTGACCCTATGCAAGTCATTTTACCTCTGGCAGCCTCAGTTTCTTGAGCTGTCATGAAGATCCAATAAGAGCCCAAGTAAAGCACTTTGCAAACATTGGAAAAGCTAGCAATGAGCAAGTGACTGAATTTGAGGCATCTGAAATCCCTTTCAGTTCTAAATCTGTGATTATATGGTTTGGGGGAATTGGGCAGAAGGGGTCAAGGAGTATGGGATACATTAGTCAGGGAATGAGTGAAGAACAACTAGGATCTATGCAAAAAGTTGTAGTGAGAAGGACCTGGAGACCACTAGGCAGGTAGCCTGGTGTACTATGCTCTAATGAAACAGCTGGTGGTGCACTAGATGGAGCGTAGGACCTGGAGTCGGGAAGATCTGAAGTTGAAGTCTGACCTGAGACACCTACTGACTATGACCTTGGGCACAGTGTCCTCTTGGGCCTCAGTTTCCTCTACTATAAAATGGGGATAATAATAGCACCTACCTTGCAGAGTTGCTATGAGGACCAAATAAGATAATATTTGCAAAGTACTTAGAAAGTGCCTAGTACATAGTAGGTGCTACAGAAACCTTAGCTGTTATTATTATTATTATCATTATTATTGTTATTATTATTATTGATATGGCCCAAGTCTAGGTGATGTTCAGATGACACGTCTCCAAGAAAGGAGGCTGGTTCCTCACAATAGCATTTGAAGTGATCTTTTCAGAAAAACAAACCAAGCAACCCACCCAGCTAACAATGCTACAAACCACTGGCTGACTCTTCAGTCCCCGTCCCCCTCACACACAAATCCTGGATATCTAAGATCTATAGAGCATTGATACAGTCAGACAGCAGTTACAATCATCTGTCAGTGGATATAAATAGTCAGTTTCCAAAAAAAAAGTGCAAGCTATAAACAATCATATGAATGCTCCAAATCATTAAAAACAAGAAAAATGCAAATCAGAAAACATGAGGTTTCACCTTTCACCCACCAGGTTGGTAAAAATGATCAAGAAAAAAATGGTACATGCTGGAGGGGTCGCAGGACAACAGGCACATTAATTGTTGGTGGAACCGTGCATTGGTTCCACCATTTTGGAAAACAATTCAGAATTAGACTAAGTCACCAAATGATTCATAGTTTTTGACCCAGAGATACAACTAACCAGGCATATACCCTAATGAGGTAAAAAATAGACTTAAAAGTCTCAGATAAACAAAAATATTCATAGTAGCCCTTTTTGCAATGTCAAAAGACTGAAAAGAAAATGAAAATTAATCAATAGAGGAATGAGAAATTGGACATAAAATGTAAAGGAATATTATTTCACTGTAGGTAATAACACATCTGAAAAATTGATAGAAGTTTGGGAAGACTTGTCTGCACTGATACAGAGGTAGGTGTGAAGAATCAGGAGAACAGTTTATACAATGACCATAATAATGTAAAAAAAAAATTCGGAAGGACTTCCGGACTCTGCTCAGTGTAAGTAACCAGTTGGGAACTCAGAGGACTTGGTGGTAAAGCATGCCTTTTGAAGTGAAGTATGCATTTTCAGGCATGGTCAATGTGTTAACTTTTTTTTCTTCTTCAATGAAGGAGGGTTCAATGGTGGAATTCACTGGAAAGTGTATGATCATCTCCCATGATAGGAAAAGTGAGAGAGCATACCTAAAACATTTTTTTAAGAAATAAAACAAACCAAATTAATAGGATCGAGGTAGGCTGGGAGAGAGATAAGAGGAAATGATAATCAGAGAAGGTTTAAGGGGACTTTTGACTTAAAAAGCATAGAGCTGGCCAAATCATGGGTGATATTGATGGGGAGAAGGTCAGACCATCCTTCTGAATGGTTCAGAGCAAGTGAAGAGGCAGGTTATGGGAGTTGAGGAGGGTGATACTGTGGGATGGCAGGAATGTCTGCAAGTGTGAAGGAAGTGATTAGGGAGGGAAGGAAGATGGTCCTGCACTCACTGAAGAAAACAGGGAGAATAGCCTAGATCTGTTCTTAACTGGGATCTGTGAACATTTTTTTAAAAGATAGTTTGATAACTGTATTTTGTCGTAACCAGTTTCTTTTAAATACTGTATAATTATTTTATGTACTTACAAATATTATTCTGAGGCATCCATAGGTTTTACCAGATGACCAGAGGGATCTGGGTCACAAAAAAGGGTTAAGAATCTCTGCCCTAGAGGCTTATAGCAATAAGCTCAGCACCAAGTAATACAGATGGAGTGAGCCTCAACCCAGGAAAGTTTGCTGGGTAATGATAAAAAGAGCATCCAGAGGGTCCAGTGGGGGGCAAAGAGTCCTCCAGTTATTTCTCCTGGCTCATTATACCTGATCAAGATAATAGGAAAAAGACAAATATTCCTGAAAGGGGTGGCCAAGGTTGAAATGTCATCCAAAAATTATGAAGTCCTCATTAGGAAACTGAGGCCCAAGGGGAACAGGTGATATTTTCCTTATTGCTACTTATCCACTCCACAATATTCAAAATAGAAAGGCAGATTAGGAAATGGACAGTGCCTGAGAACAGCAGTCAGACTGCTGGACCATGGCTTAGATATATAAAAATGGCAGGCTCCTAGCCAAGGATGAAGCACATCTATAAAAGGAATGGAAAAAAAAATGCACCATCTGTGTGAACTTTGGTGTCGCCAATACCCCACTCCTCAAAACTCCTTCAAATCCTCCTTTATTCTCTCCTCCTTTGCTGTAGTCTTTGACAAGGAAGAGACCCTTCTCACCCCGCCCCCACCAAATGAACACCTCTCCCTGTGCCCTTGATCACGTTATTCTCTTTTCCTGAAGATTACCTCTTAATGACCCCCATTGTCTCTAATTTTCAGTCTTTTCTTCTATGTTGGCTCCTTTCCTGCTACCTACTAACATGTCCAGGTGCCTTCCATATTTAGAAAAAATGCTTTCATTTGCCCCTGCCATCCCCTCAAGTTATTATCATATATCATTTTGATAACCAAATGCTTAGGAAAAAAACCTGTATTCATTCATTGCTTCTACTTTCTCTTTTCTCACTCACTTTTCAGTCCTTTGCAATCTGACTTCTGATCTCATTATTCAATTGAAATTGCTCTCTTCAAGCTTAGCAATGATTACTTAATTTCTAAATTCAATGGCCTTTTTCCCAGTCCTCATCTTTCTGGACTTCTCTGTACCATTTGGTGTTGCTGACCACTTCCTGGTACCGTACATCTACTTCTTTTTGAGACACTGTTCTCTCCTCCCTCTGCTCCTACCTGACTGACCACCCCTCAGTCTCTTTTGCTCATTTATTATCCGTGTCTTGCCACTTCGCCTTTTTTTATGTGATCTTTAGTTTATTAATTTGACAAATTCAGGAAAATTTGCCATCTGTCCTCAAGCTAAGCCCTCTTCTCTTCTATATCTATACCGCCTCTCTTGATGATTTCATCTGTGCCCATGGATTTAATGATCACCCTCATGTAGATTATTCCTAGATATTATGCCTGAATGTCTCATAGGCACCTAGAACTTAACACATCCAAAACAAATCTCATTCCCTTCCCCCATAAAACTATCCTCCCTCCAAATGTGCCTGTTTCTGTGGGACCACGGAACACCATCCTTCCAGGCACTCAGGTTTTCTACCTTTGACGTTTCCCTCTTCTCCACGCTCCATATCCAATCAGTTTCTAGTCTTGTGGATTCTACCTCCTTAAGCTACTCTCTTCACTTCTTTCTTCTCACATGACCTAAGCCCTGCCCCTCGTCACCTCTCAACGAGCTGTTACAAATGTCTCCTAATTGAACCTGTCCCATGAAGGGGGGAGGCACGAGTTCAACCTTATGAGGAAAGGATCATTCCATCTTAAAATTTGTGACTGGGGGAAGTGTAGGTGAGCATAGTCTGATATGCATCCTAAATTCTGGGGAGAAATTATTTCAGAGAATGTGCAGGTAGGATACCATGACCTACGTTCTACAGAAGGTCACCCGAAGGGATGGGAAGCTTTCAAAGATTGAAATTGTTAAGATAAGAAAAGAAAATTTCACTGAGGTAGCAAAGGGATAGTTGTTTAAAGTAATCAGTGTGGCTGCACAGGGAACTCCCAATCCAACTTAGGTTTAAACAGACATGTCAATATGGCAGAAGCAAACATGGGGATTGAGAGAAGGAAAGTGGAAGCATGGCACAGTTTTGTCAGAATGGTGGCCTGAGTTCTAAAGCTCGGAATTAGAAGACAATAACAAAGAGAGCTAAGGGCAACAATAAGAGCGTATCTGTGCTATATGGAGGAAAAGAGAAAGATCAAAGAAGGGCTATCATCACAGCTCCGGATAGATGGGACTATGATCACAGACCGCAGATAGAAGGCAGAAAGATTCACCTCTTATGCTGCTTCTGTGTTCTCTGCCAAGAAGAACTATCTTTGGACTGAAACAGACAACACAAATATGGCCAATAGGGAGTTAAAAACCATAATGAGCAAAGAGATAATACCTAAGTAACTAGCTGCTCTTGATGAATTAAAGTCCCTAAGCCAAGGTGAAGTATATTCCTGGCAATGAAAGAAAATATTGGCCAGTGCAATTTCTGAGTCACTGTCAGTGAGTTTTGAAAGAGTGTAGAGAGGGTGAGAAGTGCCATGAAACTGGGGAAGAGCAAATGTTGTTCCAAATTTTAAAGGGGAGGATGGGAAGAGAAGGCAGTCAGGTCTACAAACCAGAGGTCAGCGAGTTGGACTTTTGTTCCTGGCAAAATGATAGAAAATATTATCCAAGGGATGGTTAGTGAATACCTGGAAGTGGGAGCAATGATCCCAAAGCCAGCATGGCTTCTTAAGGAACAGCTTCTGGCAGGATAACTTTATTTCCTTTTTGACATCTATCACATGCCGGTAGATTGGAGACTGTCCCAGACATTGTTACCCTGAGTTTTAGCAAAGCATGTAACAAAGGCTCTCATAATAAATAGAGATGTAGCCTGGAAGTAAGCTTAGGTGGATTTGGGATTCAGGGATTGGGCTTTTTCCATTTGGTCCCAGGGGACCCAAACAGGAGCTTGAGTGGAAAAGTTGCAGAGAGGCACGTTTTGGCTTCAGGTCAGGCAAACCTTCCTAACAATAAACGCTATCCCAAAGTAGATGGGTTACCTCAGGAGGTGTGAGATTCCCAGTCCTTAGAGGTGTTCAAGCTGAGGCTGGACCACCCCTTGCTGAGAATGATAGAGTAAAGCTTCCTTTCCTTTATGTGATGACAAGAAGGCCACTGATGGCCCTTCCAACTCTCCAATTCTGTGAGCTGGTTGAAAGGCTGGACCAGAAGAGTAATCAGTAAGGGATTGATACCATCTTGGAGGTGGTCTATAATGGAGAGCTCCAGGGATGAGTGTTTGTCCCTGTGTAGTTTAACAATCTTATTGCTGACTTGGCTAAGGCATGTTGATTAAGATTCCGAATAAGAGAAAGTTGAGGGAAATATATATGTGTTGGTCAGAAGAAGCAGGACCTAAAAAACTCCTGGCAGACCCAAGTGAAGAGCCAAATCTAAAGAAAAGGAAGATGAGAGGTGAATTAGACTCACCACCTGGATGAAGAAAACCAGTGTCAGGTGGGTGTGATGGCAAACACCTGTAATCACTGCTAGGGAGAAGGTAGAGGTGACTTAGGCGTTGTGTGGGATCCTGTGTTTCCAGTAAGTCCAACCCCCTCAATAAGGGGTGGGGCTCCCAGGTTGCTGAAGGAGGGTGGAACCAACCTGGGTTACAAATGGAGCAAGTCAAAGATCCTGGACTGACCAGTGATAGAATCAGGTCAGTGAGTGACCACTGTACTTTCAGCCTGGAAGAGAGAGAGGGGATTGGGGGGAGAGAGAGATGAAGGAAGGAAGAAAAAAAAAAGAAAGGAAAGAAGGGTGAGAGGGAGGGACAAAAGGAAGGAAGGAAGGAAGGAAGGAAGAGGTTGAAGTTCATGGTGAGATGAAGGGACCAGAGGATGATAGGGAGTGACGAGGGCTCTCCTGTGCAGAAAGCCTTCTTTATACCATATCTTTCTTCCCTCTGACTGATTGCTCCCTCAGTAACCATTTATAGAATGACCTGCTCAATATTCATTATTTCATTATTCAATATTCATTAGCCCAACATTTCCTATAGCAACATTAATCAAGAGGCATTAATTGGTTATGAATTGCCTCCAGCACTGCAGGTTAGCACTTTGGATAGTTACTCTTCTAATTGGTTAGCACCCTCATTATAAATGCTTATCCATCCCTGGATCCAACATCCCAGCCACGCGTCTTTGCAGTTGTCAACTGCGGAATGCTAGAACCACTAGGGGTTTTAGCAAGGAGTCCTCCCCCTTCCTTTTATAGAGGAGGGGGCTGAAGTTCAGGGAGGGTGAGCTACGTGCACAGGGAGTGGTGGCTGAGTCAGGCCAGGATTTGAATCTAGGACACCAGACTCCAAATCTCCTTCCACTGCCCTTCTAAAGGATCTCCCGTGGCAAATGGGCCAATCAGCACATCTGAGGCTGTAAGAGGTGCCTGCACTTAGCTGTCCACTAAGTAAAAGAGAATGGAAAAGCTTTGAGATGAAATCCCAGAGGTGGAAGAGATGGCTTAGAAATGGTTCCCTTTTTCTTAAGTCTGAAGAGTTGTATGCTATTGGGCCTCTTCTGAGCCAGATGACAGAATAATCAGAAAAGGAGGCAGCAAAAAGAGTCTCCAAATGGATTTAGTCAGTCAAGGAGCATTAGTGACCCTGCTTGTTCTGTGCCCTCAGGGGATACAAAGAAATGAAAAAATAGTCCCTGCCCTCAAGGAGCTTACTTTCTAATGGGTAAAACAACTTGAAAATGAGAGGGTACAGACCCCATCCTAGAGGAAGGGAGCCTGAGGGAAGGCTCTGGCAGCTGGAGCCAGCAGGAAAAGCCTCCTGCAGAAGCAGAGACTTGAGCTGAGTCCTGAAGGAGGTCAGGGAGTCTAAGAGATGGAGGAGACAGTATTTCAGGTGTGGGAGTAGCGGTGGCCAATACAAAGGCATGGGAATGTTTCATGGGAGGAACAGCAGGAAGGCCATGGTTGCTGGTGGACAGCAGGCATCATGGAGGGGAGCCAAGTGTAGGAAGCTGGAATGTGAAGAAGAAAAGGGAGCATTGCTGCTGGGAAAGTGGAAATAGTAAGCTTTAGAAATGTCTTTAAAGCTGAGCGTCTTGAAATTCTCTCTACATCCACATACCAGAAGCTGACAAGTGTGAAGGGAGAGCACAATTTGGGACTTTTAATCTCCAACTGTGTTCTTGGAAACAGCGATCTAGAGGGGGGGACGCTTAGGGAGGCCAGCCACCATACTAGGCACATATGGCAGGGCTGGGCCTGGCTCCCAAAGCCTGGGCCCACCCCAGGGCTTCTCTGAGGGTGGCCTCCAGGACATAGCTCTTTCTCCTCACTCTGCCCACCAAGAATTCTGAATTGCTGGAAGAGAATCCTAGCTCAGCTCCAGATGAACTTGGCTTTCTGGGACTTTATCTGAAGGCCACGAGAGCCCAGAAAGTGACAAGCCAGCATCAGTCCTCTGGATAGGCCTAACTAACCCAAGTCTGGACTTGAACCCTTGGAGTGGATTTGGGAAAGCCCAAAGCCCTCCTGGCCCCAAGCTCTGAACTTGGAATGCTGAGCTTCTGACTTATTCTACTCTCAGGTGCTGTGGTTAAGATGCTGTTCCCCAGTCTGTGACCTACCTTTCTGCACTCATTGCCCATTTACTCTTGTATATACACTCTAGTTTGGCCAAACTGGTCTCCTTCCCGGTCAGCATTACATGACATCTCATCTCTTGCTTCAGGGCCTTTGCAGAGGGTGTCCCTCCTGTCTGCAGTGCACTCCTTTCTCCCCTCTGCCCCTCCAGAGCTCTAAATTCTTTCAAGGCTTTTGAACCACCTCCCAAAGAAAGCCTTTCCTCATAGGTCGTGATTGCTCATTACACCCCCTTCCCTCCCCCCGCCCCACCAATTGTATTGACCTGCACATATGTTATCTTTACTCGTCTGTGACCATGGTTTTCCCCTCAACCAGTCCTTGAGGTCATGGTCTGTTTTGTTTTGTTTTTTTTGCCTCTGTATCCCCAGCACCTAGGACAGTGCCTGGCATAGAGTAGATGCTTCATAAATATTGACAGAATAAATGAATACTAAAGCAGGGTAAGCAGCTAGGTGGTACAGTGGATAGAGCACCAGGCCTGGAGTCAGGAAGATCTGATTTCAAATCCAGCACCAGACACTTGCTAGCTGTGTGACCCTGGGCAAGTCACTTAACCCCTATTTGCCTCAGAGTTTCTCATCTGTAAAAGGGGACACACTGGAGAAGGAAATGGCAAACCACTCCAGTTACCTTTTCCAAGAAAATTGCATGGACAAAATCCATGGGGTCATGTAGAGTCAGACATGACTAAACTACTGAACAGAGCAGAGTGGGCTCCAGTTAGAACCTATAAATCAGGGGAGAAATGCATGAGATGGCCACAAAAACACAAAATCAAGTCCTACATAGGAAGTATCCTCTTTTCCCCAGTCCCCTCCTGAATTGAATGCCTGAGGCAAGGTCTGATCCTTGAGCCCAAATATAAATCTTACCTAGGCAGGCTCAGAGGGAGAACCAGGCTCACATTTCCCCTCGAGAGCATTTCCTTAAAGCTTGGTTTGAATGATTAAGGCACAGTTCATCCCATCTGTGAACAGTAAAAATTGAGTTTCTCCTTCTCCTAGCTGATGATTATCAGCAGAGGCTTTTTCTTTCTCCATTTGTTAGCAGAGCCATTAAAAGGCTGGGGAAAAGAAGGGAGGAGAAACTCCAAACAGTCAACTTTATTACTTCTTGGCATCTTTGTATATACACATTGTGCACATTGTCTCCCATGGTACGATTTAAGCTTCTCAAGGGCAGAAACTGGCCCACTTTTGTCTTTGTTGGTTTAAAAATTGATGAACGGAAGCTTGAAACTCTTGGCTAAAGAGAGCTCTAGTATTCATCATATTACTTCACACATGGACTGGATGGCCACAGAAAATTAAGAGCTGGCTTGGTGTGACTCAGTCAACAAGAATTGTTAATCCCTTTCTGCTAAGGGAGGCATGATCATGATCCAAGCAATTCTTCCACCTACCCCCCCCCCCCACACGCACACACACACACACACACACACGCACACACACACCTACTTATGAGTCATTTTCTTGCAAGAGACTTAGATATTTCAGACGATCTTTCCTTTATAGACACTCCCCCCCCCCATGGCACTTATGATGATAACATACTGAACTTTCATTTGTTTCTTCTCCTTGCATTGGGATTTTGTGAATATTGAGTGCTGGGTATTTTGCTCCATCTGTTCAGTAATAAATCCATTGCTCAATAAATGTTTTCTAAAAATAGTCAATTAAGCAGGAGTGACTCCCTTAGCTGAAAAGACTGGACCTCCATATGGATGTGCAGAGTAGCCAAGAATTGTTAATTACCAAACCCACAGAAGACTTGGCCTTTAAAAAGAAAACGAATGATTTACTCTTTAGGATGCAGAAAATCAATCCCCTCAGTCTTAAGTGTTGAACTAAATCTAAATAAACAGGGATGCTGGATCTACGTAGGGTCATAAGACCATAGATTTAGAAGTGGAAGAGACCATGGGAGAGGGCATCGAAAAGGTCCATGGAAAGGCAGTGGGGCATGATGGTTAGTATACCCAACTTGAGGCCAAGAAGACCTTGGACTGAATCTGCCTCTGACACTAGTTCTGTGGCCATAAGCAAGTAGGTGAATCTCCCTGGGCCTCAGTTTCCTCATATATAAAAAAGAGCTAATCACACTTGTAGCCCCCCATCTCCTGGAGGTCTTATGAAATTCAAAGGAGATCACTGGACCCTCGATCTGCAGTGGAACCTCCACAGGCACCTATTTCATCTCACTCATTTTACAGATGAAGAAGCTGAGGTTCAGAGAAGTCATTTAGCCAAGGTAAGCATCAAAGGTGGGATTTGTACCTAGGTCCTTGGACTCCTGGATTCTTTTCACTGTACCCCAATGCCTTCCTACTGATGCAATCACATATGATATGGGAGATAATCAATGCATGCTGCCTCCATATGGATCAGTAAAGTCTAATAGATGATATATACTATTCCCATGGTAGCTGCTCCATGCCAACCTATTTACTATTAATAATAATAACAGTTTGCATTTATATGTTGCTTTAAAGCTTGCAAAATGCTTATGATTATTACCTCATTTGATATTCACAACAACCCTGGGGGGTAGATACTATTATTATCCCCATTTTACAGATGAGGAAACTGAGGCAGACAGAGGTAAAGTGACTTGCCCAGGGACATACAGTAAGTGTCTGAGGTTGGATTTGAACTCAGGTCTTCTTCCTGACTCCAGGCCCAGCACTCTGGGCATTGTAACACCAGCCTGGTTTGGGGTGGGGAACCTGTGACCTTCAGGCCACATGTGGCCTTCTAGGCCTTTAAGTCTGTCGCCTGAAGGCTGCAGGTTCCCCACCCCTGCTCTAGCTCAGGCCATTTGTTTTATTCCTGAAGGTTACCAAGGTCTGTTATTCTTATTCACATTTTTTAGGGGAGGGGGAGGGGAAGAAAATGTTGAGACCTATGATCTCACTAATGCAGGGAGGTCCCAGTGTGGTTCCTGCCTCTACCGATGTAGGTCTGTTCTCTGCAATTTATAGTCTTAGAGAAATGCCCAAGGCAAAGAAAGGTAGGATTCCTTCCTTGGGCTCATGAGGTGGGCTGGTTGGACTGGGTCAGAGACTCCACATGAGCCCAAACTCTTGACTTCAGGGGCAAATCTCTACTCACTATGCTTCTTAATTTATTTATGCCTAACATTGTAAAATTACAGCAAACCTTTTTTAGCAATGGCATTCTGGAAGATCATGAGAATGGGCTGTGATGTCATGAAAGGTTCTTTTTCCCCCCGTCTCTTCTTGGATTTTCTCCTTTCTTCATTTATGCTATCTTTTCCTGCTTTCATTTTCTATCTATCTATCTATCTATCTATCTATCTATCTATCTATCTATCAGTGTTTTCATAGTTCACTGAAATCCAATCAGGGCATTTTGTCTAGGACTTTCCCCTGGGTATGGCCTTGCGGCACACAGCTGCCTAAAGGGTCAGACATAATTCCCCAGTTCTGACCCTGCCATGGAATGCAATGTCTTATTCTCTGAAATGATGTCTGACTCTCATTGGGCAGAATCATGAAGAGGAAGGCCCTTCTGAAGAAGGGGGTGTGTGAGAAATTCTCCAGAAACAGGCGTGTGGTCTCCATGGACCTGTTATGAGAATGGCCTCAACTCATCCCTCTTCCCACTGCCCCCAGGTAAGCTATCTAAAACTGTCCTTCAAAGTACATTCTCATCCCAGAGCACTGGCCCTGGAGTCAGGAGGACCTGAGTTCAAATCCAGCCTCAGACACTTGACACAAGCTGTGTGACCCTGGGCAAGTCACTTAACCCCTATTGCCTTATCAAAACAACAACAACAAAAATATATATTCTTATCCTGAAAAAAAAATGCATATATATATGTGTATATATATATATATGTATATATATATATATATATATATATATATATATATATTAGTGAAGATAGATGCATCCTGGATGGTCTTGCACACCAAACAGACCTGCCAAGGTCTCACATCAGAAAGGGAGTGGAAGAGTGCCTGTTTGAAAGTGGGGGCAGGGCTGACCATCTTTCGTCATTATATGGCAGATGGCAAGGGCTTTCGGTATTTGGATGCTGGGAAATTTGGAGAAAATCTTCATAAAGACAATGGAGTATATCTACATTGAGCAGCTTGGGGGGGGTAGGGCACCACAGCGGATAGTGTCCTGGCCTGGAGTCAGAAAGTTGTTGTTATTATTTAGTCATTTCAATTGTGTCTGACTGTTCATGACCCCATTTAGGATGTTTTTTTGTCAAAGATATTGGAGTGGTTTACCATTTCCTTCTTAAGTTCATTTTATAGTTGACAAAACTGAAGAAAATAGGATTAAGTGACTTGACTAGGGTCACACAGCTAATAAGTGTCTGAGGCCAAATATGAACTCAGGCCTTCCTGCCTCTATCTACTGCACCTCCTAGCCGTCTAGTTGCCCCTTGGAGTCAAAAAGACTTAAGTTCAAATTTGGTTTTAAAAACCAGCTATGTGATCCTGGGCAAGTTATTTAACCTCTATTTGCCTCAGTTTCTTCATCTGTAAAATGGTGATCATGATATCACCTACCTCCTAGGAGTACTGTGAGAATCAAATGAGATAATGTTTTAAAGTGCTTTATAAATGCTAGCTATCATTGTTGTTGCTGTTACAGGTTTAAGGGTAATGGACTGAAGGCCACCATAGCCCTACACCAGCAGCTCCTAATGGCTTTCATTTCATGAACTCCTTTCATCAATAATAATAACATGTTGTGAACTCCCAGGGTAATTTAATGTAGTGCTCACAAAAGTCTTTCCAATTATTACCAGCTTAATGTGCCTTTGTTGTTTGACCTTGGACCATTGGACCAATGAATATTGGAGCAGTTGGAGAATCCCTAAATGAAAAGCACCAGCCTAGACCGTACAAGGAGGAGATCTACCACCACCCAGGCCAATGGCGGCCTGACAAGAGGGTTAGCACAGGCCCAGGGAGGGAGGATGAGATTACTCAAGGCTAAGGCCTCAACCTTCCAATAATCCCCACAAATTAGGATGTGGCTTGTAACTTGTGTGTGAAATTTCCTCCATGGGGAGGAAATGAGTGACAGGGATACCCAGAAAAGAAAATTGATCTAGCCTCCTTCTGCTGGCTGTCCAGGATTAGCAGAGACTTCCAGCCACCCAAAGGGACTGCATAGAGGAGGCCAGAAAGGCACCAGGACAAAGGCTAAGAGGTCGCATTGACAACAGCCAAGAGCCAGGACCATATTTCTTACATCCTCACCTGATGTACCTTAGCCAGGCTGGCTTGAAGAAATCAGGGCAAATTTCAGCCCCTCTGATGGCTCTCACACTGATCAGTATCAAAGTTTGCTTTATTTGAAGACCTTTCACATGGGGGCAGAGAAAACAGAGCTTTCTCTATGAAAATTAAATTGGGAATGTTATATCCCACCCTCTCCCCTATCTTGCCTTATCTGCAGAAGGTCAGTATTCATATTGTTATTTTAAAAATAATAATCTTGCTAACAAATCCTCCATAAAGGAACATGGTAGACCCACTGGCACTCCCCTGAAGAGCACCTTTTTAGTGACGTCCATGAAAATGTCAACTCAATGGTGGCCCTTCTCACCACCTCCTTGTTTTTTCTTAATTGATAAGAAGATACACCATTATCAGGAAAGCACAATTGAATGAATGTTATTCATGCACCCATACATGCTGATGGGCAACTGTTTTGTCAGATGGTGGCAACTGATGTACAGTATGTGATTTTTTTTGGTTGGGTCATTATGATGACATGTAAATACTAATGAGAGGAAAGAAGAAGGTCAGTGGAATTTCTGGCCAAAAGAAGTCTTGGATTCCAGATTAATGCTGCCAAATAAGAAGGTTGTGTGTGTGTGTGTGTGTGTGTGTGTGTGTGTGTGTGCATGTGCATGTGTAGAATGCATACATACACACATGTATTTAATAGCAATGCCAGCTTTTTTCCCTACAATAAAATCACATACTGTACTTAAAGTAAGCCCAGCTCAAACATGCTGTTAGATAAAAAAAAAAACTGTGGGTATATCCTATGTCTGTCCATGGTAAGAAGCTTGCTTGGGCCAATGCTTCTACCATCTTGGTGACCAAGCTTCAGTACCAAGAATTTCTCCCCTTCCTCTCTGAGAGAAAGGCTGATGATGAGCCACTGGGCCCCCACACGTGTCTCTCTCTTTTCTTATGAAACATAGAGGTCTCAGGTGTCTTGGTGTGACTTTACAAAAGCTTGACATGTGGGGGGGGTCCTCATTTCGTCAGAAAGGAGCCCACATTAGCAGAGAAGACTAGTGCCTGGCTAATCTAGAAGACCATCCCTAAGAGATAGTTCTGGCCTTCTCTGAGCACAGCTCACACCACATGCTTCTGGCTTGTCTATATCTGCCACTGGCACCATCTTGCATTCTGTACCCCACATTCAAAGATTTGGTATTATCTTTGACACCATTTAATCAGTTACCAAAGCCTAACCACTCTGCTTCCACAGTGTTCTACCTACCTATACCCTTGTCTCTTATCTTCTCAGTTAATGCTCAATAATATTTATTAAGTACCTACTGTGTGCCAGACAACACTTTGTGAGGGCTCTTCTCCTCACACGCCCAAACTCCCATAATATAGTATTGGATTGAAAGAATCATCATGGCACCATAAATGAAGATTTGACTGGTTCCTTCACATTATAGAGACAGTTGACATTTAATTGACTAAAATGTGAAATAACATGAAAATTTATCAAACCAATGGGCCAGCGGATCCATTTGGAAATCCTCAATGGTGGCAAATGCACGGAAGTTATGGAGAGGGAAGATTGAGCTCAATAGATTGAAAAGTCTTCCAACCAGGGTTGTAACTTGGTTTGGGAAGTAGGCAAAAGGAAGCTGAATGACTAGTCAACAGCTACATCACTAGGGGGATTCCTGTTCAGACATGGGCTGGACTGCATAATCTTGGAGCTCCCTTCTGATTCTGACCTTTATGGTTTTAGAATCTCTTTATTTCTTACAAAATGGACTCCAAGTAGATCCTCCAGTCTCCACGTTCTTCTTCCTCTTTCAGTGTACACCACTGTTAGACTTTCCTCCCTTATGAATAAATAGCTGCTGTCACTCCTCTGCCCAAGGGTTGTTTTTGTTTTTGTTGTTAGGTTTCATAGGATCATGGATTTACAACTGAAAGGGAATTTAGAGATTATCTAATTTAGCCCATCATTTTATAAAAAAGGACATTGAAGCCCAGAGAAATCGAGTCACTAAGTGATTAAAGTGGGATTTGAACCCAGATCCCCTTTAATGCCTTCCCTTTGAAATTCCCTCCAATTTGTTCTGCATATATCTTGTGTGTACATAGTTGTTGGCATGGTGTCTTCTCTGTTAGACTGTGAGCTCCTGGAGGGCAGGGACTTTTTTTAACTTTCTAGATATCCCCAGTGTTTAGCACAGTGCATGACACACAGTAGGTATTTAATAGACGCTTGTTGGTTTGACTCCAAACCCTCTCCTTTCCACTCTACTGCACTGCCCCCCCTATAGCTTAATAAGTAGAGGTCAGACTCCTTTGTCTGGCATTCAAAGCCTTCTATAATCTGGCACCACCCTACTCTTCCATCCGTAGAAAATCAAGCAGGTATCATTAGATTATAGTTAGCAATAGAAGGACCTTAGAGTGCTCTGAGTCCAAACCCCCTCATTTCACAGATGAAGACCTAAAGCCCAGAGAGGGTGGCTTGCCCAGGGTCATAACTAGGAAGTGACTGAGGCAGGATTTGAGCCCAGGTCTTTTTGACTCCAAGTTCAGCTCCACTCTGTCATGTTTATACTGCTGTCCTACACACACATTTTCTGCTCCATCTAGACTCTACTGCTTTCGGTCTCCTCAAAATTTTCTGTACTTTCCCACTTCTGGGCCTTTGCTGTAATATTCCTTGGGCCAAGAAGGTCTTCCTTCTATGTTTTTAATGTGTTGAATTCCTATCCATTCTTTAAAGCCCAACACCAATGTCACCTCCTCCACTGAGACTTCCTTGAATAACCCTGCCTCCGCTCCACTCCCTTCCAGACTTCCAGAACCCTTTCCTCCCTTGGAACTTGGTTAGCATTTTGATATGCACATCTTTGATGCTCTTATCCTAGGTTAGTGTGAATCTGTAGCTGAGCCACTCTACCAGACTGCAAGCCTCACCAGAACAGGGACAGTCTCACCTAAACTGAAGGTCTTCTAGGCTCTGAGCACAGTGCTCCGCACTCCAAGATGGTTAATCAGTGTCTGTTGTGGCATTTAAGCTCGTGTCCATGAGCATGCTGACTGGTTGGTGACTTTGAGAAAAAGGATCAGGCACTGCCCAAGTGGAAGCTGGAGTCCAGGAGGGCACAGGAGACCTACTGACCCTAAGCCCTGCCAAGGGCTGTGAGAAGAAGGCCTGAGAGGTAAGGGATGGGGAGGATCAGCCCAATAAAGAAAAGCCCTAATTGGTGCTTAAGTGGGTGTGACTGACAGCCTGGGGACCAGGAAGCACATGGCTGGTCAATATCCTTGGTCAGATTGGATCCTGGTCTGTTTCAGCATCAGCCTCAGGACCCTTCAGGTCCCATGGCTTCCTTGTTCTGCAACTCTTGGTCACCTCCAGGGTGTCAAAGCAACCAAGACTCGTGCCTGGAATGAAGCCACCTTGAGGGCAGGGGATGTCTCAACTTGTCTCTGATTCCTCAGTGCCTGGCACAGAGTAACCAGCACTTAATAAACACGTGTCGGCTTGAACTGAACGAAACTGAGTTGGTCATGGCAATGAGGGCCCCTCTTGCATGGCATGGGGAGGGGGCTTAGCATGCAAGCCAAATCACAAATGGGGGAGGGGAGTGGCTGGATGGATACCAAATGTCAAGACCTGCCCTCGAGACCAGTCCCAGGGCCCATGTGCTGGGGCCGATGGCACATTCCATTATGAATGATAGTGAGTCGTCAACTTATAATGGAATGACATGGATGGTTTCTTAGAATCAGAAAAACACACTGACCTTTACACTACACAGGTGCAGCAGCATAATGACCCACCAAGTGTAAGCGCATCAATTCCTGGGGAAAAGGCCAATGAGGTTAACTCAGCATGGATCCCAAACAAGTAAAATCAGTGACATCACACAGAGAAAGAATGGAATCAACAGAACTCCCGAGGCCCTGGGGCCTCTCCCTCCCACCTTAATCTCCCCCCTCCCCTTCCAGACATACAAATACACAGAAACACTAGACTTTGGGGAACTTCTTGGAAAATGAAAACTTAAACCAGTCAAGTGAACTCCAACAATCCTTAGTGATGAGTGCCATATTGCCAACTAGAACCAGGGACATTTAAGTTGGGCTCTTTTCAGTTGGGTTTGAAAGTTAAACATGTAGACCCAAAGGGAAGTTAATTTTTTTTTATTTTCTCAGTGGGAACTATATTGTGGGAGGGGAAAGATCACTGGCTGACCAGCGGCTGAAAGAAACTTCAGATGTCAAATAGAGGGGTCCTTAGTCAATTGCTGTGCCCTCAGGAATCCCTCCTCCATCAAAGGTGCCACTAATTCCAACCTCAGCCAGAAGCCTCAAGGAGCTTGTCCTCATGAGGCCTTCCAAGCACCCCACCAAGCTCACCTTGTACACTCTCATTGTGATGGTCTCAGATGGAAGGTGAGCCCCTGGAAATTCTCGATCCCACGTGACAACCCCATGTCTGTGTACCATGCACCATTACTGAATGATCACCGGGCAGTCTTGGCAGTGGGAAGGGAGAATGCCAGAGTCAGGACTAGTTGTTGTGGTCATTGTGTTCTTTCCACAAAAAATTGTGATAATATCACAATTTAAAAATTAGTGTTTCCCAAGCATTTGTTCAAGGCAACACCTTCCATGGGCACTGTTCACATCCATAAATTTTTGCTTCCACAAGTTTCTTTTATGAGATGATTGGGGAAACCAACTGAACTAGTTTTTACACAAAAGCAATGAATTTAAGTTAGCATATCTAAGATTTTGGGAAGAAAAGTGGGACTCAGTAAAGTTGATGTGATAACATCTCATGAGCATTTCCAATCTGGGCATCATTTCCAGTTCCTACAATCTTGCATCCTCATCTTTCCTTAAAGTGGCCTTGAAACCAGTCAATATGTTTTCACTCCAAAAGAAAGCATTCCACTCTGGTATTCCCCAAGCTCAGAGAAATTTGAAGCTTTGCTGACAAGAGAATTTGTTTAAAAAACAAGCTGTTAGCTTGCATTCGAAGTGCTTAGATTAGGCTAGAAATATGAAAATGTGGTCCCAGTGGCTTTGAATCTCAAAGCAAGGGATAAAAGAAACCCTTCCAAGCATCTGCAGGGAGATTGGGGTGGGGAGGCGAGAAGGGGAGAGGTCCCTCTTGATAGAAACACATTAGCTGGATGTTGACGCAGCTAATTGTATACACATATAGATTAGGGAAAAAAGCTGAGAAAAAGCCTCATTTGAGCTAGAAATTGTCCATTTCTGGAGAGTTTGCACAGTGAAAAATACTAAACATCTTTAGCAGCCAAAATCATGTTGGAGATGGAGTTTAGAGAGAAGAGTATAAAGAGCCTGGAGAAAAGTAGCCTCAACAAAGTCCAGCATAATGGAGACTCTGGCTGTCTCGAACACCTTGAGGCCACTGGGGGCACCAGGGACCAGGCATCAATACTGGCAGTGCACTTCTTTCTTTTTTAAACCAATGGATGAACGTAAGCATTTAAAAGGACTCAGAACTCTGCCCTAGGGAAGGTGAGGAGCTCAGAATAGCCTACAGGTTTCTCAACCCTCTCTTACTCCTGTCCCCCTAATAACCTCCAAACACCCCAGGAAAGCACCAAATGATGGTGGAGTGATGGAATGTCCAAGGCCTTCCAGTCCAATAACAGTACCCCCATGGCCTACCTGACTGGTGGTGACCCAGCCATGTGCCTCCCCAAACGGCCCATTTCACTTCAGAGAGGTCGGGTCATTAGGGAAGTCTTCCTGATAATGAGCTGAGATCCACCCTAAGCCACTTTCCCCATTGCTCCCAATTCTTCCCTCTTGGGCCAAGCCAGACCAGGCTTGTCCTTCTTGTCCATATCAGCATCCACTAACCATGAAGAAGGGACCTGGAGTTAGGAAGACCTAAGTTCACATCCAGCCTCAGATATTTACTAGCTATGTGACCCTGGGAAAGTCACAACTTCTGTCTGCCTCAGTTTCCTCAACTGTAAAATGAGAATCATAATAGCACCCACCTTCTAGGCTTGTTGTGAGGATCGAATGAGATAATCTTTATAAAGCACTTAGCACAGTGCCTGGCACATAGTAGGTGCATGAGAAATGACTGTTCTTTTCCCCTTCCCCCACATAGGCTCAGTAGTTTCTGAGTGCTGAGAACCTTTTCCAATCTCAGTTGCTTTACCAAGAGGCTTCTCAATACAACTTCCCTGGTACATTGGCCATTCTCCTGAGTCTTCTCATTTCAGCTGCAGAGGAAGAGGGATCAGCCATTACAAGCCATCATGGGAACATCTGGGTCAAGTACTAGTTCCCCATGCACTCCTCCACTTGACCACTCCATTGGCCACTGACCAGTCCTTGACCGCTCCATTCTTCTGAGATGGTTCTGGTAAAAAGGCCTGATCCCCAGTAATCCAACTCACCAGGATACTGGACTCACCAACTTTGCGTTACCCTGGAAGGAGGAGTGATTGTCAAGAGGCCAGTCAGAATTGGCTTTACACAGGAGTAGTCCTCATCTTTTGCCTACCCAGCCAAGCAGATGAGAGATCAAGGGTATTCAGATGTGAATGATTTGGTAGATCTGAGAGAAATCCACATTTTTGCTTTAATTGAGTCAATGTGTGTATTTGTTAGACATTTTGAGCAACTCAAGTGTCACAAGATAATTTAAAGTAAATTGGTCAGTTATTAGAAAAAGCCTTAAATTCCTTGCCAATGAAGGTGTGGGGGTGTGTGTGTGTGTGTGTGAGAGAGAGAGCATGTACATGTATGCATATGTGTACGAATGTATGCATGTGTATATGCATATATGTATGTGTATATGCATGTGTGCATGTGTATGTGTGTGTGTATGTATGTGTGTGAGTGTGTGCGTGTGCATGCGCACGTGTGCAGGCACTGAATAAGAGATAAGGCCAGTTTTATGGAATCATTTTAACCAGTATTGGGCAAAGGTAATTAGTAAAGTGGGATGGACTGAACATTAAATTGAACCGTAGAATGACCTAGAGACTAAGAAAGCTAATGCAGTCTTGGTGAAGTCCTGCTGTGGCAGATGTGCCCTGGTCACTGTATAGCTATGGCACTGTGGTTAGTGCAGTAGACTGATAATCCAAAGAGAACCAAGAAACAGCAGCTATGTGGCCACAGTGTAGAATGCTAGACCAAGAGTCAAGAAGATGAATTCAAATCTAGCCCCTTGCTGTATGACCCTGGACAAGTCACTTAGCCTCTGTTTGCCTCAATTTCCTCATTTGTAAAATGGGGTTAATAATAGTACTCATCTCTCAGGGTTGTTGTAAAGATAAAATGAGCTAATAGATTTAATGTGCTTTGCAGACCTTAAAGTTTCCCATAAATGTGTGCTATATTGTTACTAACAGGGAAATCAGAATAGGAGGAAGGTAAGCATGAAGGAGTACGAGACATAGGATTGGTTACAGAAGATGGGGAGTTTTAGCCTGGAGAAGCGAAGCATCAGGGGATGTAATGACTGGCTCTAAGCATCTGACTCACTGCCCAGTGGGGGAGGGAAGGGGTTTATTCTGCTTGGCCCTCCTGGGAGGAAATGGGGGAACTTTAGAGGTACAAGGAGGCTTGATTTGAGGAAGAGCATTAGAGCCGTCCAAAGGTCAATGGGCTGCGTCAGAAGTAGCTGATCCCGCCTAGTCCCCTCCCCACTAGAAGTCTTGGAGCAAAGACCAAATGACCCCATGCTATGGTCCCCCAAAGCCTTCTTGTCCAAGCGGGTTGGTGAGATGGCCTCTGAGCTTCTGTATTTCATCCCACTCACATGTAACAACATAAATTCCACTTTTGGTCCTAAAGAGATGGTGCCTTGGCAAACAGATCCATATTGATCAGGAGCAGCGTCCTTCTCTCCCTCAATTGCCAAGCGTCTTTGCCACTCTAGTATGAGGCAGCACTCTGTGGCCACAGAGATGGTGGTGGGGCATTGGCTGAGTGCCACTGAACCGTCAACAATTACTACATGAAGAAGTCATCCATTCCATCACAGGGCTGATGCTCTGACCCACAGTCCGTGGGGCACATATGCATCATGAGTAGATTTTCTAGCAGCGTTGATGGGTTTACTCAGATCCAATCACACACACACTTTTATCTAGCCTCCCACGTCCTTGATGACGTGAATTACAATGGGGGCTTTTGGCCAAGGGTCTCATCTATAGCAATAGCCCATGTATGTATGGCATGACACAAGCTGAAAACATTTTACTCACAACTTTCATTGTCCATACAGATCTGAAAATTACGTATTTTGGCTTTTTGGAGGAATGACTCAGCCTCATCAGCTGGGCAATCTGCTCTTTCCAAGGTCTTCGCCAGAGCCCACCAGATACCAATGAACCCTGGCTGCCACTGCTGGTGCATCCGCCAAACCAAACCACCAGCAGCCATCCCTGGGAAGGGCTAAGCCGTTGGGATGCTCACTCCTGGGCACAGGCATCACGACCTCCACCTTCACCTTTGTCCTCATCACTTTCACTGCTCTCTGTTGCTCCTTCCCTTCTACCCCTGCTTTCCCCCCGGTGTTATAATTGAATCTCCAACTGCTCATGGGGACTGCCTAGTGCTCAGATCACAACCCCCATGACTTCACACACCAAAACACTCTTCCTTGGCTGGGACTTCCCTCTGCGGGTTTCCTCCTTTTATCAGAATGGTAGCTCCTTGGGGACAGAGATAGTGCTTGGCACAAGGTAATAACTGAAGTCAAAGGCTGCCCTCAGAGAGAGTATGTTCTACAGGGAGAAGACAACGCATAAAATGGAGCTGAAAAGCAGAGGGGGACGAGGAACTCCCCAAAAGGAGAAGAGATCCACGAGAACAGAGGGAGAAGGCAGTTGAAACATGGTGGCCAAGACTGGAGAGTGGCTTACTATCTCTGGGATCCTGGGCAAAGAACTTAAACCTCTCCCAGCCTCAAGTTTCCCATCTGTAAAATGGGGATGACAGTAGACCCTACCTCCCAGGGTTGTTTTGGGGAGCTAATGAAATCATATAAGTAAAGTGCTTTGCAAACTTTAAAACACTTGAAGAATGTGAAGTCTTATTAGTATGATATGTATGAAATAAATTATATTTGTTCATTCAATAACAGCATTGATGTGCTAACCGTCCAATTAAATTTTCATTAACCTTCTCACTGGTCTTCCACTTAATTTCCTTTTAATCGTGGTAAGGTTCACTCAGGCTAATTTTCATAGGATTTATAACCCAGATCACTTTCCCTGGAATGAACTTTAATATACTTCAATTGGAAGAGATCCCTCAGTCTTCTAAGGTCACATAACATTGGCTTTTTTTTGTCTATTATAGATGGCAAAGCCCCCAAATTATCAGTCTTCTCTGAAGCTCTGCATGGAGCATTATTATATGTGGGAAAAAATATTACCTAAGCAGAAAAAACCTCATGCTCTTAAATTTTATAGATTAATCAATAGATAAAGAAAGAGGAAGAGTGAAAGAGAAAGTCAAAAAAGAGAGGGAGGGAAGAAGGTAGGAAGGGATGAAGAGGGAGGGAAAGAGAGAAGGAGGGAGAGAAGGAAAAAGGAAGGAAGAAAGTAAAAGGATCAAAAATAGAAAAAAAGGAAGAGAAGAACAATGAGACACAAAACAAACATGAAACAGGCTCAACCATATATATATATATATATATATATATATATATAGTACATACATTTATGTATGCATGTGAAATTATATACAGACACATTTAACAACCATTTGTAGAAGTGGTTTCTCTTTTGAAAAGGTAATTACATTTTTTTCTTCCTGAAAATGGCCTCACAAAGAGAAGTGAATTATTATCGATCACAGGGGACCAGACTCTTTATTCTCTCTCTTGTCATCACCCTTGTAACTAGTGACTGAGTAATTGCATTCAGTCTAATTGTGCCTTGCCCAGATCCTTATCCCATCACCTTGGAGTTCATCCACACCTCCTCCTTCATTTCTTTCCATCCTGTTCAATATGAATGAGTGAATGAATAAACAAGCATTTGCTGGGCACCTCCTCTGCGCCAAGCTCAATGCTGAACATGGGAGATCTAAACACAAAAGGGCTGCCCACATTCCTCTAGATCAGGGCTACTTAACCTGAGATCTGTGGATATTTCTTTCACATTTTCATCGTTGTTTCAGTATATGTGGTCTCCTTTGTAATCCTGTGGATGTTGTTTTATACTTTTTAAAAACATGGTTTGGAGAAAGGGTCCATGGGCTTCACCAGGTCAGAGTCCTTTTGTCTCTGTCTCTCTCTCTGTCTCTCTCTTTGTGTCTCTCTCTCTGTCTCTTTCTCTCTGTCTCTGCCTCTGTCCCTCTCTGTCTCTCTGTCTCTGTCTCTCTCTGTCTCTCTGTCTCTGTCTGTCTCTCTCTTTCACATACACACACACACACACACACACACAAACACACACACACACAGAGTAGGAGCCATTGTTCGCTAACTAGAGGGGACCACATATAGAAGAGAGTTGGAAGATCCAGGAGACCCTGAAACTACAGTAGTAGTTCAGGTGGTTATGCCCAGAGCCCCTTTGGTGGCCCCAGTGAGTCAGATGGCAGTGTCAAGAGGAAAGTGGGCATGCAGAAGCAGGGCAGATGGATGGCAAAGCCTAGGGGTCCTCCATCTCATCAGAGGGAAGGGCGTCCACTCCTGCCTCCTCCAAGGTCTGTGGACAGTCAAGCAGCCTGCATGAGGGGGAAGGGAAGAGAGAGAACACACTAGGGGTGGGGTATCTCTTCCCTCTATGGGTTAGAATAGGTGGTGTTGAGGTCCCTTCCAGCTCTTACCTTCACAAAAGTGTAAGCAATATAAGAAAACTGAATCTGGGGAAGTGTTAGGACTTGCTCATAGATTGCTGGACTTGGAGTCAGGAGGCCCTGTGGTCAAATCCCATGTCAGAGACTTATTCACGACATGATCCTAGACAAATCACCTCTCTGAACCTCAGTTTCCTCATCTGCAAAATGGGCACAATAAATAATACCTGCTGCACTGGACCCAAAGAAGACAATAATATGTAAAGTGCTTCACAAACTTAGTATGCTATACAAAGGCCAATTCAGGGTGTGGCTCTAGGATGCTCAGGCCTGGGTCATACCCAGACCCTCCCACAGGTGAGTAACTCAGAGCTGCTCCTCAGTTTCCCCATCTAAAGATCCCTCTGTGCCTGGCACCTCCTCAGCACGATGGTACTTTTACCACAACTTTACCCTTGAATAATTCCCCAACAAAGCTGTCGACCAAGAATAATAGCTCTCCCCAAGATGTTTGCGTGAAGAACAGGTTTTGGTGACAGTCTGTCAAAACATTTTCTTTTTCAGACCAGCAATATGATGGGACAGAACAACATGGAACAGATGGGCTAAAGTCTGCCCTCAGCAACTAAGGCTTCGCTCCCCTGGCTTCAGTCAAATAACTGACTTCAACAAAAGACGCGCCGAGTACCTGTTTTCAGTTGGATGCCTCTGATACACCGTGGGTCCCCCGTCTCCACGTCTATTTGAAAAGCTCTGCATCAGTCACCTTGGGAGAAGCCGGAGCCCAAACCGAGACAGGCATCTCTATCTTTAACGTGTCTGCATGGCAATGGATTTTAAAATCCAACCTATTCTAGTGCAGATCACCCAAAAAAAAGGCATGGCTGCTTTTTAAGAACACCTAAACAGAAAAGGTAGACTGACTCTCTCTAACTCTCTCTCTCCCTCTCTCTGTCTCTCTCTCTGTCTCTCTGTCTCTGTCTCTGTCTGTCTCTGTCCCTGTCTCTGTCTCTGTCTCTGTCTCTGTCTCTCTCTTTCTCCCCTCTCTCTTTCTCTCTCTGTCTGATGACTGATGCAGGCTGGGGCACCTGCTTCTTCATATTGCCTTACTCCTCCTCCATCATCCCCACATTCCCTCTCTAGATGGAGGGACCCCTCCCCCGCCTCTCAGGATGGGTGAAAAAGGACCTGAAATGGATGTCAAACTGTCCATGGATCCATGTAAGGACACACACCCTCAACGATTCATACCTTGGCTGCTTGCAATCTGGACCATAAAATATGAATTATTCCAAGCCTCATCTGAATACTTCCTGGACACTCCATTCTCCAGTCTTGGCCTCCATAGTCCGCCACCCCTAGGGAACAGTTTTCAGTCATGTCTATTCTTCCAATGACCATGTCAGGAGATGTCCTAATGATCCTTCATAGACCATGGGATTAATTCCAATTATGGGATTCTGCTCTTTCAGGGAATCTTGTAGGCATGGTTTGTTTGCAAGCTGCCTCTCTCGATTCCCCCAGGGGCTGGAGCCCTCCCTCCAAGAATTACCCAGCATTCACTTCCTATCTATTTGCATGTGCTATCATATATGCACATTGTGTTACATATGCTAATTTTGAAGTCGGAGTACCTGAGCTCAACTCCCAGCTCTGCTTATTGTATGTGTGAAGCTGAGCAAATGGCTTGACCTCTATGTGCCTCACTTCCCTCATCTGTAAAAGGAAGAGGTCGTATTGGATGTCTCTGAACCTCAGATCTTCTGATCCCCTGGGCCCTCAGTACATGAATATTAGCTCTGTGAAAGCAGAAACTCTTTCTCTCTGGTTTTTGTATGCTCAGGGCTTGCACAGGAACATAATAGGTGCCGAATAAATGCTTGTCAATTGATTGTCATGGCAGGCATCCCGAGAGTTTAGTATTCTTTTCTATTGATTTCCCTCCCCCTTCCTCTCTCTATTATTATCCTCATTTTACAAATGAAACGACTGAGGTTAACCGCAGTTCAGAGACTTGCCCAGGGTCACACAGCTGGTCAGTGCTGGAGGTAGGATTCTAACTCGATACTTTCTGACTCCCCGTGGATTGTGCTATTGACCACCCTGGACACATCCACCACTTAAGCTCCCAAAGACGGGCAGCTCTCACGTGCAGGGTGGCCTGGGACCCAGCAGGAATTCTTCCTCAGTAATTAAAGCCTCCGATGCATGCTCTATTACTGAGCCCACACTCTCTCTTTCCCTACATTCCTGAACATCTGGGGAGTTGCCCAATGCACCCTCAGCTAGCCCAGGTACCATGTCTGAGCATCCCTCCCATAACACCCACTGACCCATGCACCGGCTTAATTGAATACACTTTTAACTCCCACACTGTGTGTATCTAATCACCCTATTTGGTTCCATACACTTTTCATCTTCAGCAGTCCAACCCAGAACGGAATGAATTCTCTCACAAATACCGTAAGTCAGAGTCCCTCCACAACCACTCCACCAATTGTCATTAGGAGGAAGGCTGCACTCCTCTGTAAGGCGGGGGTGCTCACTGCTGAATACAGGCAGCATCTGCCCCCTTTGCCTTCCACAGACAGCTTCTGTAGCCTCTCAAGTTTGACATCCCCAGGGTCTAATAAGGCCTAGAGGAGGAACCAGTACGGTACTGCCAGTGACACGATTGCTTGTGGCATTGAAGCTTTACTGGGACAGTGGTCACCGTTGGCGCTGTTGGGGAGTGGGTAATAATTGCTGTGAATGCAGCAGCTGAAGCTCTGGGTCAGGGACACCCACCAGAATCCAAGGCTGACACCAGGGAGGCAGGAGATGAGGGGCAAGGGCAAAGCTCTCTTTGTATTTGGGTGCATCGGGTTTGGCAGCTTTTGGCTGTCCTAACTAAAGGTTTTGCTTGGCCAATCCCCAAAAGTTCTCCTTGTCTTTTTACCTCTAGTGAAAATCTGGAGATGAAGAAGCAAATTCTAAGTTGTGCCCAAGTCACAGAAGTGGGGAATTTCCATCTTCTGCACTAACAATGCAGGTGTTTGATGTTATCCAAGTTTGTAGAGGCAGCTAGTAGTGCCGTGAAGAGGGCACTGGAGTCGGGAAGACTTGTGTTCAAATGCAGCCCCAGACAATACTACCTGTGTGGCTCTGAACAAGTCACTTAACCTCTGTATGCCTCAGTTTCCTCATCTGGCAAATGGGAATAATAATAGCACTTACCTCATAGGGCTATTGTGTGGATGATATTTGCGCAACCCTTAAACACTATATAAATGTTAGCTATTACTAATAGTAGTGTTTTGGGGGTGGATTTAGGGATTAGTTTAAAAAATCTCAATGTCATTAGTTTCTAGCCAACTAATAAGCCTAGACAAAAAAGCCTAGTGGAAGGGTCCCTGAACCTGTATCAGGAAAGAGCTCTGCCATCAATTAGCCAGGTGACCAGAAGGAAGTCGCCGAACCTCATATGCCCCTAGGCAGACATGCAGACCAAGGTTACTACAGAGATCTAATCAAGATTCAGGGTCTTGGGCTAGCCTGTGGGTCTGAAGCAAACAGCCAGATGGTGTGTGTAATGAAGCAGGGGATCATTTTCTCCCCTAATACAGACCCTGGTGCATAGTCATCACTAAATCAATGCCTGTTGATTGTTGGCCCACACCTGGGGGTAAACACGCTATCCACATCTGACTGATAAGAGGCTTAGAGCCAGGAGGGATCTTGGGGGCCAGAGAGACCCCTGCTTAGATGTGTGACAGCATGGAGGCCCAGAGAGAGGGAGAAGGGCCTTGCCTAAACTCACATAGCTGCTAAGTGGCAGTGAGGATTTGAACCCAAATCATGTTGCCTTTAAGTCCAGCATGGTATCCACTTACATTGTCCAGCCTAAGAAGGTGACAATCCAGTTAGTTTTTCAGAGAAAACAATGAGACCCTAGTGGACTCTCTCACCATGGTGAGATCATGAGGCTGTCTAGGAGAGTGTGGGTGATTTGAAGCACACCCCCTCACCCCAGGAACAGAGAGAAGGCTTTTCACCATCCCCTTCTTCCTCCTTATCCTCCCCATCTCCATCCTCCTCTCCTGACCAGGGCCAGCAGCTTCATCTTTGCACATGGAGGACCCAAAACCTTGAAGATCACACAAGCGATGTGATGTGATTGATGGGGACTGCTGTGGTCATCCTGAATCACTCAGGAAAGCTTTCTTCGAGAATCAACAAGATCAGGACAAGTCCCCCAAGGAGATGCCTCCTTCTTCCTGAGCCTTCCGGGACAGAGAGAAGAGGTTCAGACTCCGAGGGCACAGAGGAGGACCTTAATAAATGCTTGTTGATCGATTGATTGGAACTAATGAATATTTTATCACAGCCTAAGAATGAATGAATTTGTAATTTGAGACATTGAAATCAGCACTTTTCAGAACTCATGTCAAAGTTTGCCTCTGTTGATTCCTTCCAATTTATGCTCTAGATTATGACCCTGCCTTTTCCCTATTGTGGGTCTCTGCCTTTTTATTAGGAAATTGTAAGTGCTTAAATGTCATGGAAGGAAAGCCAGGACAATTATTTGTCCCAGATCAGACCACAGCACCCTTAAATGTTCCATGTAGGGGAACAAATGGATTTCTTCCAAACTAATGGCTACACACTGAAAAAAAAACAAAACTGTGATCACTTGGATTTAAATAGATGAAGCAGGAACGTGCAGACACTTGCATGAGTACAGCTGCCTGGCCATGTGTGGTCAGCTCTCTTTTCTCCCCCTCAATCATAGCTGAAAAGCCACAGAGAAATGAGGGAGTAAAGAGCAAACTTGTTTCACAGGGGATTGTGACTAGAACTAAAAGGGATCTCAAAGGCCACCTTTTTACGGAAGGCCCAGAGAGATGAAGTCATTTATCCAGAGTCACACAGGTAGTAGTGAGGATAGGATTTGATCCCAGGTCCTCTGACTTCTAATCCATTACTCTTTCCACTGTGTTGGACTACAAGCCCTTTGGATCGTGGAAGACGCAAAGTCCTAACCTTGGTTTTCCTTTGCAATCCAATTGTTCCTGCATCAATAATGTTAATAATATTGTCATTAAATAATAATGTCAATAGTATTGATCAATAATCAACAAAGGCCTCTGAATTTCTAGTATAATCATTCTGAGTCCAAAAATGACAGCTGTAGAAAATTCCATTTAGGGTTAATGGCCAAGGGAAGAAGGGGAAAAGGCAGAAACAAAGAGTGGGAATGCAGTGGTAGCTGCTGAATCATTTCTACTTGTGAGCCAAAGGGAGCACTGCCACCTCCAAGCCTTGGCCAACCTTCCCATGAGCCATCCTCTAACATGTCCACATGTGAGCCAGAGGGACTGCTGCCACCACAGAGCCATGGCTAACCTTCCCATGAGCCCTCCTCTCCCAGTCATACAAGCCCTGGGTGACCATTTGTGCCTCCAATCTGTACTATGTCATGGGGACCTCTCGTGTTGAAAAGAGGCCATGGAGAAACATAGCCTGGTCCCAGCCACGAGAAGAATATCAAATGTAATTTGGCTGTTTGGTATCAGAAGGTAATGTTAACACTCTTTAGATGCCCCAAGAATAAACAGAAAGAAAGAAAATAGAAAGAGGTATATAGCAGACCTTTGAATTTAACAAGGTCTGTTTACCATCTGTCCCTTTCACTGGCCAGACTACAATGCCTACACCCAAATCAGCCTGTACTTGGATGAATTTGTCCCTCTTCACCAAGGCTCAGGAACTCTTAGTTCAGAAGAACTACACAAGATTGCAGGCTCAGGAAACCTCCCTATTTGCTCATACTGGGTATGATTAAAAAACAGCTTCTCGTCACTAAAGCTAGAAACAGTAAATGCACATTGTTTCTACTTGCTGTCATTTGGATGATCCCTTGCTCTGTTTTATGTGGTTTTCCTGAAGACAACAATCTCTCCTAGAACCATCTCCAAGGCTCTCTGCTCTTCCTCTCACACTGCTTGACCACCAGGGCCAGGAGAATGAAACAGTCATAGATGTACAGCTGGAAGGGACCTTAAAGGTCATTTACTCCAACCCTCTCTTTTTATAGAAGAGGAGTTGAAGTCCAGAGAGGTTAAATGATTTTCCCAAGCACATAAAGATGGTAAGTGGCAAACTCAGATTGGAGCTCAGGTCTTTGGACTCAAATCCAATGTTTTTGCCTCTTTTAGATCCTCCCATTACCTCTACTCCTTAGCAGCTGCCTTTTCTCCTTCAAAGTTCTCACCATAGCACCCGGATTCTTGTTGTTGTCAGCATTGAACATCTGGGTCACTCTCCCATCTCTCCAATAATTTCTGGACCTGGCCTCCAGTCTTGGTCACCTGCCCACCTCTTTGAATTGACCCCAATTTCTTTATCCCCTCAAGGCTGGTACCCACTATGTGTCAGCCACATGTAGGCAGGAGTGGTCAGATCTCAGATACTCTGCTACCCAAACTGAATTTGCTGCCTGGTGGGGATAGGGCAATCAATATCACGTACAATTTTTCTCTGATAATGGCCTCACGTCCAAGATATATAAGGAACTGATTCAAATGTATAAGAATAGAAGCTATTCCCAAATGATAAATGGTCTAAAGATATAGACAGGCAGCTCCCAAAGGAAGAAATCCAAGCTAGCTAAAGCTATATGAAATAATGCCCCAAATCACTAATAATTAGAGAAATGTGAATTAAGGCAGCACTAAGGCTCCACCTCACACCCATAAGATTGGCAAAGTTGATTAAAAAAGGAAAACGATCAATGTTGGAGGGTCTGTGGGCAAACAGACACATCAGTGCACTGTTGGTGGAGCCATGAATTGGCCCAGCCATTCTGGGAAGTCATTTGGAACTAAGCCCCAAAAGTTACTGAATTATACATACCCTATGACCCAGCAATACCACTAATAGGCTTATACTCCAAAGAGATCAAAGGAAAAAAAAAAGACCTATGTGTATAAAGCTATTTATAGCAGCTTCTTGTGGCCACAAAAAATTATAAACTGAAGGGTTGCCATCAATTGGGAAATGGCTGAATAATTCATGGTATATTAAAGTAACGGAATTAATTACTGTTCTATAAGAGACAATTAAAAAGTGGGTCTGTTTCAGAGAAACCTTGGAAAATTTGTCTGAGCTGATGTGAAGTGAGCAGAATCAGAATAATTTACCCAATAACAACACTGTAAAGACAAACAGGATTGATGAACTGGAAATCCCTAATCAATTCAGTGACCAGTCATAATTCAAGATGACTGAAGATGATGAAGAATGCTGCCCACCTCCTGACAAAGGTGATGAGCTCATGGTTCAGAATGAGACATGAATTTTTTGGGACTTTGTCAGTGCAGGTATTTGTTTTTGTTTTCCTGCATATTTGTTACAATGTTTTTCTTTCTCTTTTTTTTTCTAGGGTGGGGGGGAGTAGGATGAGGTGGGAGAGAGAGATAACAGATTTTTGTTAATTGAAAAATATAACATTAAATTTTAAAATATATTACATTTTGTTTCTGGTCTGACACACTTTGAGGGGCAAAAATCAGGTGGGTTTGGAAAACCTGAGAAACAAGTATAGACTGTGACAAGGCTCACAGATTGGCCTTTGATCACAGAGGAAGTTTGGTGTAATTTTGGCTTGCCATTTGGCCAGGGACTGGTTTTCCTGCTGGCATGAGCCACCTTCTCCCAACTGCATCCCAAAGGATCATTTGAAAACTTTGTAAGGGAGGAAGATCTTGAGTGAAGGGACACAGGTGTTCTTGGCTTCTGGTAACACATAAGAACTTGGCAAAATACCTTCTCTCTGAACCAGTAGCTCTCTGAAGGCAGGGACTGTCTCACCTATGTGATAAGGGGCTCCCTGGAAGGGGAGACCATGTCTCCTTCCTCTATCTCTTTCTTCCCACCCCCATGCTCAGAAGACGGCAAGGAAGCAGCCTTGCATCAGCCATCCCTGGGCAGTACCAGCTAGAGTAAATGGCAAAGCTGAGTGTATCAAGGAAAGAGGAGCCTGGCACATCTCTGGGCAGGGTGAGGATTCAGGGATGGGATACCGTGGCTCTGCTTGTTGACCTGAATACTAGTTGCCAGTCTCCAGAAGTACATCAGAGTTCTGCACTGGCTGGCAAGTGGTTATTGCATAGACAGCAGTGAGGTGGCACAGTACAGAGAGTCCTGACTTGAAGTCAAGAAGACTTGATCTTTTAACCTCAAGCCTATGACTTCACCTGTATGGTACTTTTCATCTTTTTGGATACTGGTGAATTCTCACTGTCATTCAGAGTGTTAGCAATCTATCTATCCTGGCTTTCCGTCACTGGCAAATGTGATAAGCTTTCCAGAGATACCTTTCTATCTAAATCATTGTTAAAAATCTTAAACCGTGTCAGGCCACTCACAGATGCCTGGGGCATGCTGATAGAGACCTCCTTCCATGGGACAGTGAACCAGCAACGACTCTCCTCGGTTCATCCATTCAATCAGATCCAAGCCCACCATTTTCTAGCCCACATCTCTTTATTTCATCCCCAAGAATAGCACTTAGATCTCACTGTCTGCTCAAGCCCCCAGGTCTTTGTAACATAAATTTTTGTCTAGCCTTGCTTTCCTATCTAGCACTTATCAATTGGGTTCCTTGGACCCAAGTGCCGGACTCTTCATTATCTGGTAATTTTCATCTTGTTCAATCTGGTCCGCTGTTGAGCTGTGGAATCCTGACTGTGCTCCAGTGTGCCACTTTAATTTTCCTAGGGTTTTTCCCCCACATATGAATTGGAGCTAGCATTGGGAGCAAGGGTTTGAGGGCAGATTTTCTTCTCCTTTTCTTTTCTTTTTCTTTCTTTCTTTCTTTCTTTTTTGTTTTCTTTCTTCCAGAGCCCTTCAACAATTGCAGACGTCTGCTTAACACTCACACCAACACAGAGCCTGGTATACACTAAGTGATAAATAAATGCTTTTACTCTTATTCATTCAGTTTCAGGGGCTGCTTAGAGGGTAAAGTGGCTTTGCTGCTCCATGAATTAAGCCCAGGTACAAATTGCCAACATCATGGTTCTTTCATTAGACTTTAATTAGAGAATAATTAAGGTTTTTCAGCTGTCTCCTCCCAGACTGGTGAGCTCACTCTTCACCCTCATCCCATGACACCAGCTGCCCCTTCTTGCTGGGTTCTCAATGTCACTCTTGGGTTTCTGCCTTCTTCAATGCTTCATCCATCCCTGATTTCCAAATCTCCCTCAGTGGCTTCTCTCCACTTCTGGGCATCTTTGAATGGACCTAGCTCGGTCAGCCCATGTCTTTCCTCTGAACGTCCCTTTGTAGAGCTGGGTCACCCGAGTTCGTTTCACATCATTTCTTTCCCCCCCTAACTGTGGTCCTCAGCTTATAGAATGTCACCTGGTTTAACAGTGGCAATTCAGTCTAGAATGAAGTAAGCATTGGGAGCCTGTGCACAACAGGAGTGGAGGAGGGGCAGATTCTGAAGCCTTAAGGTAACGGAGTGACAGACTTGGAGTCAGGAAGCCCTGGGTTTGAATCCTGCCTCAGACTCTTGTTATCTGTTCAGCTCTGAGCAGAGTCACTCAACCCCTCAGCCTCGGTTTCCTCATCTATAAAATGTGGATAATAACAACTCCTACCTCCCAGGGTTGTTGAGAAGACCAAATCAGATAATATAGGCAGTATTTTGCAAACCTTAAAAGGCCTCTATGAATACTGGTCACAGTTGTTGTTACTCTCATTAAACGTCCTCTTACTTCCTCTTAATCAACCAACAAGCATTTGTTGAGTGCCCGGGATGGGCCAGGCACTGTGTTAGCCATTGGAGATACAAAGATGAAACAAATAAAATAAAACTCTCTCTGCCTTTAAGTCATTTATATCCTACTAGGAAAACAATATGTATGTACAATGACAAGTAAATGGAAAATATAAAAGGGAAGGGAATAAGGATTTATATAGCACTTGCTACACTCCAGGCACTGTGATAAGTGCTTTACAAATATTATCTCATTTATGATTTGCATTTTCAGTTGAGGAAACTGAACCTGAGAGAGAAGTGCCTTGCACAGAGTCTCACACACACACATATATGAGGCTGGATTTGAACTCCAGCCCCAGTGTTCTCTCCACTGCCAAATAGTTACAAAGTGATGTGAGAGGGGGCACTAACAGAGAGAGGAAGCAGGAAGTTCCTCTTGAAGGAATTGGCACCAGAGCCTTAGAAGAAGTTAGGGGTTCCAGGAAGAAATGACGAGGAAAGAGGAGATTTCAGGTGTAGGTCACAGCCTATGCAAAGGCCCAGAGATGAGACATGGCACATAATGTTTGGGGAATAGCAAGGGGACCAGTTTGCCTAGAGCATCGAGCACTTGGGGGAAGTCATGAGTCAGCAACCTATCAAGGTAAGGCCTGACTATGAAGGACCTAGAAAGACAAACAGAAAAGTCTGGATTTCATCCTAGAGGCAATTGGAAACAACTGGAATTTCTTTACCACTGTGGCAGTGTGGGGCAGTGGATAGTGCTGGACTTTGTGGCCAAGCTCTGCAGAAGAACTCATTAGGGGAAGGACAAGAGGTCGCTCTCGGTTGCAGACGTGAGTGACCATAGGCTGAAGCCAACTTCCGTTGGGTGATTCATTGTGTGATAAAGGACTGCCCTGGCCAAGGACTACAGTGAGGCTGACCCAGAGCAGAGCCATGATTCTGGGAGCTCTCAGGGGTCTAGGTGGGGTCTGCCCTTCGCACGCCTAGCACATCGTTTTGATAAAACTATTTGTGCTACACCATGTGGAGCATGGATTAGCGCTCAAAGGGCCCTGAAAGGTCATCAGTCCATCCCTTGCATTTTACAGAGGAGAAAACCAAGGCCCCAGAGGAGTTTAGTGACTTATCTCATTGTTACATAGCTAGTAAGTGTCTGAGGCAGGATTTATACCCAGGACTTCTTGGTTATAGATTACAACTGTGACTTTAACTCTTAGTAGTTATGTAAGCTCACTTAGTCTCAGTTTCCTCACCTGTCACAGGCAGATAATAACCATAGTAGACATTTTAAAGAGCTATCATAAGGCTCAAATGGGATGTATTTGAAACCCAAGGCATTGAAGGTCTATCACACTAGGCAGCTAGGTGTCGCAGTGGCTAGAGTTCTGCACCTGGAATCAGGAGGACCCAACTTCAAATCTGACCTTAGTTATGTGACCCTCAGCACATCACTTAATTTCTGTTTGCCTCAGTTTCCTGTAAAATGTGGATAATACAGCACTTACCTCCTAGGGTTATTGTGGGGATCAAATGAGATATTTGTAAGATGCTTAGGATAGTGCCGGGCATACAATAGATGCTTAATAAATGCCTGTTCCCTTCCCTCCCCCTCCCACTACATGACTTCTACCTAGCTCCCAGACTGCTGACATACCAAACTTGATCATGTCCTTTACCTTCTTGACAAACAGGACAGCTGACTGTTTCCCAGCCTCCGGAAACTCCTCCCTCTGGATGAATTCCTCTCTGTTGATTTCCTTCTCTGGCTGCTGTCCCAGAGCCCCTGGCTTCCAGGGGTCCTGCTCTCTCCCCACTTTCCTGGAATTTTTATCTGGGGCTCTTCTTTCCACCCATTAATTTCTACGTTGGTCCATACCTTCTTTTATGCATGTCACATCCCCTCTCTTAGACCATTAGTTCCTGCTGGTCAGACTTTGGCTTTTCATATCTGTATGCCCAGTATAGAGCCTTGAGCCTTGCATGCAGTAGGCACTTAATAAACATGCATAGAAATGCAAATGTGGGCACACACTGTTGGTTTGTTTAACTTTCTTCAGTGTGTGTATTTTCTAGAACTTCTCTGGTATGATATCACACTAACACTGAAAGGCATTGAGGGTACTCAAAGAATCCCTAGGAAGAGCCCCCACCCAATTAAGTCATCGGAAATACTCATTAAAGCAAATTATGTGTCATTGGAACTTGTCAAGATCTTTTTCAAGCTGAATCACTTTTCGAGAGAAGGGGAGACACATTTGCCAAGGAAGACTGTTAAATGGAGACTCCTTTATACCTCATTCTGCTGGGGCTAACGGCCCTCACCCCAGGATGCTTCACTGCTGGTTTGTGATATGACAGGAATAGCTTAGCTCCTGGTGGGAAAAGATTCCGGCCATATCATCCTGTAATTGGCACAATCAATTAAGGGCCATCTTCATAGAAATCTCCCCGTCTTTCATTGACACAGCCACAGAACATCACGGAAGAGATTCATTTAGGAAGAGAAAGCTTGGATGGGATTTTCATTGGAGCCAGTGAAGTGAGCTCCCACTCTGACAAGATGGTGGGTCCCTTGTACAAAATGGCTCTGGCTAACTGTTATAAAGCACTTTAAAGTTGGCAGAGCAGTTTACAGGTATTATCTCATTTGAACCTCACAACAACCCTATGAGGGAGGTGCTCGAGGTAAAGTCCACATTTTATGGATGAAGAAATGGAGGCTTTGAAAAGTGGAGTCCCTTGCCTAAGGTCACATAGCTAGCAAATGACAGAGGAATTGAACCCAAGCTCATCACGCTGTCCACTGGGGCATCTTGTCGTCTAATCAAGACTGGTCCTCAGCGTTCCTTGTCTGATGTTATAAGTCACATTCACACGGTCTTTGCCTCACTGTTTTCCTAAACATTGAAGGGCTCTCAGAAAAGCTCTGAGAAAACATGATTTTCTGGGAAATGCCCTGGACAAAATTTTTCCTCGGGTTAATCCCTGTTATACACTACCTTAAATAGTGAGGGGCGATTTGGGCCACTTCTGGCTAATAGGCAAGATGGAAACCCACCCACCCATTCTTCATTCTTGAAGGTACAGAGTGAAAGGGAGCCTTCCGCCAAGGCAGTTCTTGCTGTACCCACAACTTCTATGAGCTGAAGAGGGGCCCTTGGGTTTTCCCACAAATGCCCAGAACACTGTGAGGCCCCATTAATCATATTTGGTCCTCCTAACCCCATGGCAGATGGGAGACCATGATACCCACTGTCCTGCTGCTCTCTTTGGTCAATGTGGATGTGAAAGGAATTCAGAGTCCTCAGGACGACACAGAGGTTTTACTTAATGAGATTTCGAGCAAAAAGAGACCTCTGAGGTCATTTGGGCCAACCTTGATGGGTGAGGAACCTGAAACCCAGAAAAGAGAAGTGGTTCACCCAAAGTCTCCCATCTAGGAAGCAGAGGATCCAAGATGTGACCCCCCCCCCACCATCACCTGACTCCAAATCAATGCAGTTTGACTTATCACTTAGCAAGCATTTACTGAGCATATTACTATGCTTAGTGTGGCATGTCAAGACAAAGATAAAGCAGGACAAGGCCTGCCCTCAAAGAGCTTACAGTCTGTTGGGGGAGGGGATAGATGACATGGATAAAGATGAGTATAGAACTTACAGAGAATAAATACACATTTAATTTATTTTGGGGGGATGAATATTAACAACACTCAGAAAGGTTTACTTCAAGTGGTGTCACCTGAGTTGACTCTTAAAAGAAACCAAAGATTTCATGAGGCACAGGTAAGAAGGGATGGCATTCCAGGCATTGGAGACAGCCTGTGCAAAGTCAGGAAGGCAGGAGATGCAGGATGAGGCAGAGTGAGAGTTAGAAGCTGAGTTATGTAATGCCAATGCCTTTGCCACTAAAATGCAGAAAGACAGGACTTGTGCATCAGTTCTCTTCCAAGTTGACTAGATTTATTTCACTGGCTGCAATCCTGAGTCCAAGGTCACCAAGCAGGTAGGATTGATTTCTTAGCTCACTTGTCTTTTCTTGAATTTTTATAGCATGCTAAGCACATGACTAACATTTGTTTGCAAAAGGAAACAAGATAATGGCTTAGGGGAGTCAATATAAACATCCTGATTCATGACCCAGGTAACCGACTTTGATCCAAAAGTAAGGGCCTTCAAATGGAAACTATTAACAGCCAGACACAGCCTGGAGTGAAAAACAGATATTATTTTCTTGTAAAAAAGGAATAATGCCAAAAATCTCTTATATAACTTTATAAATTATTTATTACTCATGGTTTAGAATTGCCCATAATCCCAGAAACACAGCTGGTTCCCAAGTGGGGAGAGATGGTAGCAGCAGGGAGCTGTCCACAGCTGAAACATTGCCCAAAGATGGCGCAAGGGGAGGAAAATGGGTACTTCTTGCATCAGGCCCACCCCAATTAGGTAGCCAGATCCTTGGACTCTGGCCTTATCTCAAACCAACTCTGCCTGTTCTGAGCACTAGTTTCCAGTAGTAGTAGTAGTAGTAGTAGTAGTAGTAGTAGTAGTAGTAGTGAGAATAACAATAACAACAGCATTTACATAGTGTTTTGTATGTGCCAGGCACTGCGCTAAGTGCTTTACAAATATTAGCTCATTTGATCCTCACAACAACCCTGGGAGGTAAGTGTTGTTATTATCCTCATTTTACATATGAGGAAACTGAGGCAGACAGAAGTTAAGTGACTTGCTCAGAGTCACACAGCTAGTAAGTGTCTGAGGCTAGATTTGAACTCAGGTCTTCCTGACTTCCTGACCCTAGAATGCCCAGCATTCTGTGCCCTATGACATCACCTCGGTGCAATGCTGACATCTGGATCCTGGCCACGTTTCTGCCTCTGCCTTGTGGTAACTGGCCCTTTGGCTGCCAATAAGCAATGATCTATTTCTGGCTTTTTAAATAATCAACCAATCACCATACCTTTATTAAATGTTTACTGAGTGCCAGTCACTAAATCACCTTTTCTCTAATAGACTTTTCTCCTGTCCTCTCAGCCTGTCCCACGGTGTGTGTGTGTGTGTGTGTGTGTGTGTGTGTGTGTGTGTGTAGGGGTCTTGACTACAGTCCCTGCCCTGAGTTACCTCTGGTGCCAGCCCTAGGTGGGGCTTGGGGAACAATGCAATCATCATCCTTTTGGAAAGACTTCAATATTGCAAAGATCCAGGATTTTCTCAAGCCCTCCTTACCTTAGGAGATGGTCACTGTCAGGTGTGATCATTGAAAAAATACACCATTTCCTAGTGGCCACTGTTCAAGTGAGGATCCTTTGCAAGCAGCTCAGCTGGTCCCCAGGCGGAGACACACACTTTATCTCTTGCTCCCACTTCAAAGTCTTCTGCTTGGGTAGGTTTGACCAGAGTTGGTCCTCTGATGGTATCACCCTCAAGAGACTAGGATCACTATTATACCTTTTCAGGCTTTGTAAGAGGATTTTGGTGGCTGATCCTTTTGGAAGTGTGAAGAATTATACTTTAAAGATCCAAACCCAAATCTTTTCTTTTGTGGTTGGCATAAGCCTAGTGGAGCATTTGAGGACCTGGGGCCATTTAGAGATGCTTAAGATACAGCTGTAAGGTTTACCACACTACATCTTAATGACACTTTTCTATGTTCCATAACTATTTCTGGGATCCCATTAGGACTGAATCCCCCCACTCACACACTTGTCCAATTCTGCTTTGGCTACCTTGGGATTTCTGGGTTACCAGGACCATGAGGTCATGGACCTAGAGCTAAGAGGTCATCAAGTCCAACACCCCCATTTTACAGACCAGGAAAATGAAGACCAAAGAATGAATTGCCTTCGGTTACATAGGGAATAAAGAGAAGAGCTGGAATTTGAACCCAGGTCCTCTTTCTACCACTCCCAGATACTGCCATTTTCTTACCAACCCCATAGGAGACCTATGGGGGACCATGGGGGGAAAAGTTGCAGTCTGCTTCATAGGACACACCTCAGTAATATCCCAGTGCCACTGCAATATTGAAGTGGGTTGGTCTGTCATGCTAAAATACTGGTGTTTGCTTAGCTATTTCCCTACTATCTGAGTGTTCGGGCTGTTCTCCCTTTCTGCACTATCATGAATGAGTACAATTCATGTCTAATGTATTATTGTGCTGCAAAAGAGCGCAGCTGCAGGAACGAAGTACCTTCGTGTGGACAGCGTGTCCCTGGCAGCTCTAACATCCTGTGATACATTTACTCTGTAAATAGTACTAGTAAATAATACTACTCTGTAGTAGAATTTAGCTGAGGCACAAAGAAACCTGAATAAGGTCAAATGATTTTCACCCTTGGCCCTGGAGGAATAATATTTCATTTGGGCAGATATATAGAATGAGCAGAAACCGATGGTAAGTGACAACTGGGTCACATACAAGGTCACAACACACACATATACACACAGATGAATACATACACACGTGCACATAGAAACACACAGACCTCTCAGAGGCAGGGTGCAAGGGGGAGGGGAGGCATAAATCGATAATGAAAAAAAACAACAAACCGAAAAATTCATAACCCTGAGAATGGGTTTAAGGTTGAGTCTGAGCTGTGGCCAGATTCTTTCCCATCTGCTTCTCTGCTCATTTTTATTCTAGCTAAGGTGATAAGATGTAGAAGCAAAGTGGCATATGGGAGAGTGCTGGACTTGGACTCAGGAAATACTGAGTTCAAATCCAGCCTTGGACACTTACTTGCTTTGTGACCAAGAGCAAGTCATTTAACCTCTCCGAACCTCAGTTTCCTCATCTGTAAAATAGGGCTGATAAAATTAGCACCTACCTCCTAGGGTCGGCATAAAGACCAAATGACATCACCAACATCATGATCATCATTGATGACATTTCGATAGTGCTTACTGTGTGTCAGGTACTATTTTAAGTGTTTTGAGTGACATGGAAATAATGCAAGACGTAATTAAGACAAAATTGAGTGAGGGGGGAGATGCCAGGTGGACCATACCATGGGGAGGGACTCAAAACATTGCTCCTGGAGGGGAAGCCCATATCCCTGTGAGGCTGATGCTAGATAGTTACTGGCCAAGGGAGATCCGGAAGGGATGAGAAGGGGGAGGAGCTTACCTCACCAGCCTCCAGGTAAGGGCACCAAAGGGAAGCTTCCTAGGTAAATTAATCTTGCTAATGAGCTGCTCAGCTCATGTTATTGGATGCTAAAGAAGTGAAAGTATTGTCCAAAAGTAATTGTAGCAAACTTAAAAATTACACAGTATCTTAACGTGATGATTTTCAATTTTTTGTACCTTCTGAATTTTGATGCCCTGGAGCAAAGCCCTGTTGTTCCACCCTGATCAGGGAGGTCTCTGGGCAAATAAACTAGGATTTTGGTGGAGGGCAGTGTGTGCTCATGAGAAATGTAGTCAGAAAAATTTAAGAAACACTTGTGAACTTTCAGTTTGCACAAAGGTATGGAAGACAGAAGAAACAGTGGGGGAAAGGAGAGTTTGGACCTCACTCCCACTCTCACTGTCACTTTCACCTTGTACACAGGAGCACCAAACAGCAAGGAGAAAACATAATCTATATGCTAGCTCTTAGGCTATTCTTTCTTTTTCTAAGGGATGGTAAAGAGAGCTTTTGTTCCCTTGAGATGGCTCCATTCCTTCTGAGAACAGGCTGACAGAGCTCCCTTCTCTCCTTAGGGGGGAAATCTGAGGTGGAAGAGAAGAATCCCTCCTCCTTCCCCTCCCCTGTGCTCCTGCATTTGGAAATAAGTGAACTAGTAACCAATCAGGGCCTAGCCATGGAACAGCAGCACTGAGCTGGGAGTGACAGAGAAGGCAGAGAAGGGCAAAAGATGGCCCATGGCCATGGGGAGCTTGCACTCTCTACAGGCCAGTGACAAGTCAGGGAAGCTAGCTGGGGGAGATCTGGCTCCTTGTCTACTCAGAGACTGAGGAAGATTCTTATGACAAACATCAGCACCTCCAAAATGAGTTTGGGGAAATGCTGCCTGGATCATCTTAGTGTGTTTTGTCAGCTCCGTGTTACCCTGAACCTTCCTTGAGGTGAGAGAGGAGACACTGCCTAGAGGTAGAGGGGGCCACCATCTTCAGAAGTAGTACATGCAGGGATCTACAGAGCAAGGTCAGGATAATAGATAGTGTGTGTGTGTGTGTGTGTGTGTGTGTGTGTGTGTGAGAGAGACAGAGAGACAGACAAAGAGAAAGAGAAAGAGAGAGAGACACAGATAGATAGAGACAGACAGACAGACAGAGACAGAGAGAAAGAGAAAGAGAGAGACAGAGACACAGAAAGATAGAGCGACAGAGACAGAGAGACAGAGACAGAGAGGAGAGACATAGAGAGGAGGGAGAGAGAGACAGAGAGAGAAGAGGGAGAAGAGGAGAGGGGGAGGGGTGGGAAAGGAGAGGAGAGGAGATAAGAGAGGAAAAGAAAGAGAAGAGAAGAGAAGAGTCCAGCTTCTGCCATGTACCAGCTGGGTGACTGTGAGCAAGTCACATAACTTCCTAATCTCTAAGACTTTCAATGCAGAACATTTCTTGATCTGCATGGGCAGAGTAAGAAAAGATGGGTGTTAGTGAAGGGGATTCTCTTCATCAGGCATTCCCTACAGTAGTGAAGACCAGTCCAGTCTGAACAAAACCCAGCGGCTGCCGTGTCACTGATGAACCACAACTTTGGAGGTTCGGGAAGGCATGGATTCAATCTGCCTTCTGACCCTCCCCAACTGTGTCACCTTGTTGTTCCAGCACTCAGCTGTGCCTAGTGCAGAGTAGACATTAAGAAAAGCTTACAAATAGATGGACAGACAGACTATATGACCCTAGACAAATCACTTAACATCTCTGAACTTCAGGAAACACCATAGATCATGTAAACTTAGTCAAAGATGGCCAAGAACAGCACTGATGGAGGCAGTGTCCACAGTGGCAAAAATCCCAGGATGTTAGCATGGTCAGAAATCTCTGCGGCCACTTAGGTCCCCTCTCCCAAATCCAAAAGGAATCATTCATTATTACAGCCCCAGCCAGTGGGCATTTAGCCCCTGCCTAAAGACCTAAAAGGAAGGGGAGCCCCCCTCTCTTGAGGCAGCCCAATCCACTTTCTGATGGTTCTAATTGTTAATTTTTTTCCTTCATATCAAGTTGAGGCAGATTCTTGGCTGTTAATATTGATATATAAAATTAATCAATCAATCAACTGGTCACAGAGATCTGGGCTCCAGTCCCCATTCTGCCACTAGCTTAGTAGACAGCTTTGGGTAAGTCATTTTCACTACTGAGTCCTCAGCTATTCTAACTATATATGAAGTAACTGGACTAGATCATTGGATCATGAGTTGAAAGGGACATTAGAGACCATCTAATCCAAGATAAAGAAGAATCAGAACCAATTGAACTCAGTAACTTAGAGTTTGACAAACCCAAGAACATACATGATTTGGGGAAGTAATCTGACACAAATTGGTGAGAAATCTGGCAATCAGTGCGGCAGAAAATATGCTTAGGCCAGCTCTTAATACCATATATCACAATAAACTCAAAATGGTTACTGACTTGAATATTACAGGTCATACCATAAAAATTTTAGAAGAAAATGAAATTACGCATTTTTCATAGCAATGTTTAACAGGAGAGTTCTTCTATGCCCAAAGAGCTATAAAACTGCGTACCCTTTGATCCAGCAATACTACTGCTAGGTCTGTATCTTAAAGAGATCAAAGAAAAAGGAAAAGGACCCACATGTACAAAAATATTTATAGCAGCTTTTTGTGGTGGCAAAGAATTAGAAATCGAGGGGATGCCCATCAACTGGGGAATGGCTGTGCAAACTGTGGTATATTGTTGTGATTGAATAGTATTATGGCATAAGAATGATGAGGGGGATGGTTTCAGAAAAACCTTGGAAGACCTGTATGAATTGATGCAAAGTGACATAAACAGAACCAAGAGATCATTGTACACAGTAACAATAACATTGTAATGACGATCAATTGTGAAAGACTTAGGTCCTGTGATCAAGACAATGATCCAAGATAATTCCAAAGGACTCATGATGAAAAATGCCATCCAGAGAGAACTGATGAACTCTGAGTGAAAATTGAAGTATAAATGTTCACTTTCTTTATTTTTCTTGCTTTTTTTGCAGCATGATTAATATGGAAATATGTTTTACATGATTTCACATCTATAATTGACATATTGCTTACCTCCTCAATGGATGGGGGAGGGCCTGGAAGGAGAGAGATAATTTGGAACTGAAAATATTTTTAAATATTAAAAATAATAAATAGTAATTTTTTTAAAAAAATTCAATTTTTAAAAAGAGGATAGTTCTTAACTAACCATGTGATAGGGGTAATGAGAAAAGACAAAATAGATAATTTCAAATACATAAAACTGAAAATCTCTTGCATGAATAAAATTAATGCAATTAGAATATGAAATGAATTTATCATTTTTATACAATCCTCATATAAAACATATCTGAGAAGGATTTGATATTCAGGATCCAAAGGGAATTAACATAAATATATAAACAAAGATCCATTTCCCAATGGATAAGTGCTCAAAATATGTGAACAAATAGTTCTCAAAAAAAATTGTAAATTACTAACAAGCAGATGAAAAATTACTCCAAATAGTTAATAATGAAAGAAATGCAAAACCAAATGGTCTCCACACACACCCAGCAAACTGGCCAAAATAACAAATTAATAAGCATTTGCTAAGTACTTATTATGTGTCAAGCACTGTGCTAGGTATTGGGGATATAAAGACCCGAGCAAAACACACCCTCGAGTAACTTACATTCTAGCATACAAAAATATGGGTGTATACACAGCACAACTGAAATTGTGTCTATACACAAGGTAACCTTGTGGAAAGCACAAGACGGCAATAGTCAATGATGGAGGGACTGTGAAAAGAGAGACACACTAATACACTGATGGTGGAGCTGCAAATTAGTCCAACTATTCTGGAAAACAATTTCCAATTAAACTTTAAGAAAAGTCACTTAAAGGTTCATACTCTAACCCAGTGATCCCATTGCTTCACACACACCTCACGAATGTCGAGGATGGAAAGAAAGGTCTCCTATTTACCTAAATGTTCATAGCAGCATTTGGAGGCAGCAAAGAATTGTAACCAGAGCAGATGCCCATTGACTGGGGAATGGCTAAACAAAGTGCGACACACCAATAGTCTATTGCTTCATCCCAAGAAATGGCGACTAAAGAATGCAGAGAAGCTGCAGAAACTGATGCAGTAGGAAGTCATCGGAAGGAAGAAAACAGTAATCAGTCGATGGATCAACAAGCATTTCTAACAAGCATGCCATGTAGTATGACAGGCCCCTGAGATACAACGATAAAGAATGAAATGACAGATCCCTTCTTTAAGGAGCTAGCACTGTTCCCACACAATGACCACAACAACATACATTGAACTCCTTCCCTCCAGAAGAAGAAAGAAAGGAAGGAAGGAAGGAAGGAGGGAAGAAAGAAAGAAAGGAAGGAAGGAAGAAAGAAAGAAAGAAAGAAAGAAAGAAAGAAAGAAAGAAAGAAAGAAAGAAAGAAAGAAAGAAAGAAATCAAACTCTGTGCAAGTAGAACGATGAAGCTTGGTCCCCAGAGAAAAATTTGGAAAAGGCACCTCCTTCCCTTGGTAGAAGTGAGGGTCTAGGGGTGTGGGATATTGCATACACTTAAAATTTAACTAATGTGTTTGTTTTGTTTAACTGCTTTCCTTTTCCTTTTTTATTCTCTGTTACAAGGGATAACTTGCTGGGGGTGGTGGGTGGGAATATATTTGGAAATGAGGATGAGGTAAAAGCAGAAGGTAGAAATAATTGTTTTAATCATTAAAGAAAAATCATCTAGACCAGCTGCTTATGTTACAACTGCAATTGAGACCTGCAGAGTGTGGTAGTCTGCACCTGTAATCTCTTCTGCTGGGGGAGCCTGAGGTTGGTGGATTGCTGGAGAAAAAAGGAAAGGAGAGAGGGAGAGAGGAGGACAGAGGAAACTGAGACCCAAAGGGAAGAATTGACTTGCTTAAGGTCCTGTTGGTAAGTAGGCGAGATGCAATTTGAACTCCTCCTGCTGCCACAGCCAGTGTCCTTTCTGCTCTGGCACACTGGAGGTGGCTTTCAAAGGTCCTTGTCTCTTTCTCTAACATTCAGTACCCCAAGATGACAACGAGTCTGTCCCAGGAATCTAGGACAGTATAAAGACTGTGCTGCAATCTAACAAAGGTAACTTCCAAACAAAATAAGGTGAGATGGGGGAGCAGATGTTCAGGAATGTTCGGAACCAGGAAACAAAGATTTATACCTACTGTGCAGGGCAGGCGTGATGCAGTGCCAATGGGTGATCGAGAGCAAGGCAGAAAGGATCTACTCGGCTTCCACCATCTCGAGCAGGGTCTCCAAGCTGGAAAGGACAGAATAAAGAAGACAGTGAGGGGATTAGGGACTGTGAGGGTGGGGAGCAGTGACCTAGCATCCACCTGAGTTAAATGAAGTGCCCCTACCCCTGGGCCCAGCAAAGTTACATCTCAGAGAACTAAAAGCACTCCCAGATCTCAAAGTCACTGCGGGAAGTCTTTACAAATCGATAGAAAATGGGAGAGGAGTGAGCCATTGGGGGTGGGTCAATATGTCAATGATCCGAAAAGAGGAAGAAAGGGTTGGATCTAGGACATACAGCCTGGTAGAGATGGACATCACTTACTGGCAAACATTTGGGAGTAGCCTGCCTTGGACCTGGGTCTCCTGATTCTCATCTCTGTGTGTTTTTGTATGTATGGTTACAATAGTGAAGTGGGGGGCTAGAAGGCAGCACAGATGAATGGATTCACTGCTGGTTGAATGGCTGGGTCCACAGGGTGGGCATCCACAATGGAGGAATGTCTCTGATGATTGTGTGGCTTGGTAATCAGTGATACAGAGGAAGACAAAGCCTACTCTTCAAATCTGCAGATGACCCCAAGCTGGGGCACATAGCAGATATGAGAAATAAAAACTCAGAAGGAAGCTCACCAGGCTGGGATTCTGGGCTAAAGCCAACAGATACAATTTTACTAGGACATAAATAAGTTACGATATTTAGATAGATTTTTAAAAACCCAGGTAGAAGATGGCGCACCTTTGCTCCTTCCAGCCACATTGTGGAAAGATGACTCTGAGTTCTGCAAAGCTATACCAGTGAAAGTCAAGCTCTGGAAATTTTTACCAAGCAAGAAGGGGCTCTAGCATTGGCTTGGCAATGGACTTAGGCTCACATTTGCGAACTAGGCAAGGTAAATGCAAAAAAGCTCATTACAGAAGTGTGGCTACTTAGGGATGCTCTGTGTGTGTGTGTGTGCATGCATGCGTGCGCACATGTACATGTATCTGTAAGAGGAGGGGGAGTGTCCTACAATTCATGATAAACCACAGCATGGAGGGATGTGCCTGTGTTAATGGAAGGCCAACCTATTCCAATTAAATCAGATGCTTTTGAATTATCAGAATAAGAAAGATGATATAGACCTAATGGCGATAATTCATATGAAAAAGATCTGATGGTTTCAGTAGACCACAAGTTGAAAACAAGTGAATAAGATGATGTTCTGAAAACAAAATGAACAAAAACAAAAAAACCCAAAATGGAGTCTTCAACTCCATGAATCTAAGTACAAGGGCCTGGTCACAGGGAGCTCCAGCTTTGCTGTAATCTTCATGAGTCAGGCCACTTCTGGACCACAGTGTGGACACTATAAGCCCAACATCAATCCTCTCCAGGGAAGGGGGCCCAGAATGGTGAAGAGCTGAGAAATCACACCATACCAAAAACAATTTGAAAGAGCAAAGAATCTTTAACCTGAAGTAAAGAAGGCCAAGGGGATCTGTGAGAGCTGTCCTCACATGCTAACCCGAACCCTAATTCTGACTGTCCTGTGGAAGAGGGCAAAGATCTCTCCTATGTTCATCCAGAGAACAGAATGAGGAGCCATGAGCAGAAGCAACAAGGTAAAAAAGTAGAGACTGACATAAGGAAGATGGAAATTTGGTATTTCAAGCTCTCCTTCATTGGTCCCAGGTTGGAAAAAGTGGCTAAAGACTTCATCACCACTGGCCAACATATGAGTCACCAGCCTCTCTGTACAGAATGGGCATGGTCTCTGACAATTGACCCAGGCCGATCCTAGGGCTGTACTCACAGCTCACCTTCAGGATACCTCTCCCATTGTCCTCCATTTTCCACTCGCTCAGACACCACCTTTGTTCAGTCCTTATCAGCTTTCACCTGGACTCTGCCAACAGTCCTTTCTGTGGTCTCCTTCCCTCAAGAACGTCCCCACTTCAGCCCACCCTCCACACTGCAGTTCTACTCTACTCAATTCCAGGGGCTCCCTATTGCCTCTCGGATCAAATATAGATTCCTCTCTTTAACTTTCAGAGCTCTCCCCAGTCCAGCCTAGATCCCTCCTTCTACCTTCACTACATGTTACTCTTTCACACACTGCAATCCAAACAAAATGGCCTCCTCTCCAATCAATCAACATTTATTAACACCTACGGTGTGCCAGGCACTGTGTTAAGCACTGGGGACACAGGAAGAGGCCAAAGACAATCTCTGCCCTCAAGAAGCTTACGATCTAATGGGGGTGAGGCAACATGCAAATATATACAAAGCAAGCTATGTACAGGATAAGTCGGAAATAATTAAAAGAGGGAAGACACTGGAATTAAGAGGGATTGGAAAGAATTCCTGTAGAAGGTGGGATTTTGGTTGGGACCAGAGAGGTCAGTAGTCAGAGAGGAGAAGGGAGAGAATCACAGGCATGGGGACATGTCTCCCTTCTCTATGTCTTTGCACTGGCCATCCCCCATGCCTGGAATGCCCTGCCTCTTTACCTCTTCCTCATTGAGTCCCTCCCCTTATTTAAGGTACAGATCAAGAACCTTTTGTTTAATAAAGCCCTTCTAGATGTCCCCACTACCAGTACCCTTTCTCCTAAACCCCCTATATAATGACCTATCCCTACTCTGTGCCTCTATTACCCTTAGTATCATCCCCTAATTTCTCCTTTTAAACCCCAGGTTCTGAGGAAGAAGTCAGACATCTTCTCACCAAGGCCAACGTGGATCCTTGGTCTCCTCCAGAAGACAGCTGCGGCTTTCATCCCCATTCTCTCTAGTCTTCAGTCTTCACTTGTGAAATGCTGCCTATGCACCTGCCCTGGTCCACCCCTGACCCTGCCATCTCCTGAAGATTTCTAGATCACTCTGGATCTTTCCTCCCCTTCACAATCAAATGCTGGGCATTTAGAGCTCTCTACACTCTTGCTTCTTCTATTTCCTCTCTTCTCCTCAACATTCTGTAATCTGGCTTCCAGTCTTGTCATCCAACTGTAATTGTTTTCCCCAAGTTTGCCAAGGATCTCTTAGCAGCCCGGTCTAATGGCTTCATCTCAATCCTCTTCCTTGTCCTCCCTGTAGCAGGTGATAGCCCTGACCACTCTTTCCCTTATAGCTTTGCTCTTCTTTGGACTTTTGTGATGCGGCCCTCTCCTGATTCTCCTCCCTGTGTGATGACTCTGCCTTTGTCTCTTCTGCGTTTTCTGCCTCCTTACCAGGGGCGCTGTTCAAGGTCCTGTCCTGGGCTCTACTTTTCTATTTCTATGCTCTCTCTTACTGATCTCATCAGTTCCCGAGGGGTCAATTATAATCTCTAACCCATTTGGAGCTAGAAAACTCATTGATTCCTTTGTCCTTGTGCAAATTCTGCAGGCTATGCCCCAGGATGCATTAAGAGACAGAAGGAGCCAAAGAAAAAAAATGAAGCTTGTTTTTTTCAGCCTGCAGCAATCTGGGGCAGCTGAATTTCAGGAGTAATTACTTTGGAAAGGAACTACAGGGGGTATCCCCTAAAATAGGATACCCAGCACTCTCTGACTGGGCAGAGTGGTGAAGTGGGGAGCTCTAGCTCACCAAAGAGGTTGAGATTAGATGACCTCTAAGGTCATTCCTGTGTAGGTGCCTTCTAAATGTGGAGCATCTAGGGACAACCCTGAACCTGAAGCTTGGTCCCCTAGACAAGGCTAACTCAGGTTCAAAGTAACTGGAGGGTCCCCATCCGCTCAGAACTGTAGCTCCTGAGCCCCCCACTGATGTATTTACCTTTACTAGTCAGCCGAAGGACATCACTGGTTCAAAGTAAAAGCATTTAATGAAATAGCACAGTAAGAAAAGTGGCCACAAAAGGTTTCCTCCATAAATCTGGAGCGCACTGTCCCATAATACATAGAGCATCAGTGGAAAGAGGAGGCGATACATGGAAGGACACCCATGGAGGGGACACATGTGACTGGGGCCACGTATTTGTAGAAAAGCCAACCCTCTCAGGCCCAAGGCCACCATGGCCCAGGAGCCATGGCGCCTCATCTCAGCTATCTTAGCCTCCCCTCAATCAGATCAACCTAATTGTGCTTCTGCAAAGGCCAGGACAATCTCATGCTCTACTGTCCCACTCCCCAGCCCTGTGACTTCCCAGCCCTAACTCCTTTCTCTGGGTACTCCAACCCTCTAAGTGTTATCACCTGCTCTTAGAATAGAAGGCCCTCCCCCACACTTCTGTATTTGTCCCAGCAGCACTTAGAGCAGGTCCTGTAAGCATTTAAGGATCCTCTCCTGCCTCCTTCTTTCTTTCTATCCTTCTTTCCTTTCTTCTGAAAGGCCTTGAATTCATGCTTGTGAGGATATTGGTTGAAGGAATTGAGGACATTTTGTTTGGAGAAGAGAAGATTCAGGAGGGACATGATAGTTTTGTTCAGGAATATGAAAGAATACTTTGGTCGCCTGGAGGAAGTGACCGGCTCACATTCTCATCTCACCCTTGTCTCACAAACTTTGTTCAACTTTTTTTGTTTATTTAAAAAAAAAAAAGAAAAACTCTATGAGCCCTGGGATAACTCTGTATTGATCCCCACTTCTATGAAGTGCAGAGAATGATTACCTCCCACTGGAGGGCGATTGTGACTGTTTGAAAGAGAAGAGGAAGAGTGCTGGGTCAGGCTTAATCAACTGATTAGGATTTCAAAGGGGAATGGTGAGGGCTGGCATCTTAGTCTGAAGCGCAAGACTCAGGCAATAGGACTAGTCGCTAGCGCACTTTAGAACTCCCTAGTCCTACTGTAAGGATCCCCTGTGCGACTTCCTTTGGGCCAGCACTCCCCTAAATGTGCCATCTTCCTCTGTCGGAACGTAATCTTCTCAAGGGTAGGGACAGTCTCAATTTTGTATTTGTCTCCCCAGTGCTTAGCACAGAGCCTGGCACATGGTAGGTATTTAATAAATCCTTTTTCATTCATTCATTCATTCGGTGTGGCCCAGCAGATAGTTTTCCTGGTCTCAGTCAGGTCAAGTCACTCGGTGCCCTCAGGCAATTTTGTAAGATAACAAAAACTTTTTTTCTAATATATTCATAACTGTATTCAAATGCACTTGGTTTCTTTTGTAATTCTATATATTTAAAAACCTTCTTCTGAGAAGGGGTCTATAGACTTCACCAGACAACCCACTAAGGGGTCCATGACACAAAAAAGGTTCAGGATCCCTGTTCTGAGGCCTTCAATAGCAGAGAAGTCCCCACAGTCTTGGCAGCAGGAGCTTCCACATGATTATACTGTCAGGTATTCCCACCCCCCCTTAACTTAACCTGATTCCTCTGGATTCTGGACCAGCCCTGATGCATTATTGATGACTTACCACTTTTAAGTTGGAAAAAAGGCTCATTGCCTCTTAACAAAAGGCCTCTGGAAGCCACTGAGGAAAGGGCAGGTCCTCGAGGTGCCCGTGTGGCCTTGCCCAGAGCAGAAGCCATGCATCTCCAGACTCCCTTACTGTGCCATCTGCCTGGGCTACCCCTCTGGACCCAAAATCAATCAGAGTTCTAAATCAAGTAAGCCTTGTCTCCTGAAGGCCATGTGATACTGACTCGTTAAGTTTAAAAAACAATCTGGCTGATCAATTTTTCACCTATAAAATTCTGGTTTTTACAAAAGGCTCCAAACCTGTGGAGACCACACTCCTGTCCGAGCAGAGTTTTGCAGTGCTCCTGAGGGAGAGAATCTGGGGGTGGGGAGCCCAGAGAAGAGAGGAAAGGAAGCACCTTGGAGTAGGAGAACCCTGTGGAGCTGGAGTGGGGACCAGGAGGAGAGAGGTGGGAGGTCAAGGCTGGCATCCATCCCAGTCAGAAGAAGGCTCACTTAATCATTCTGTAGCCATCGCTCAGGAAACAAAGAAACATGGTGCCTGTCTGCAAGGAGCCACTGTGACTCCACACAGAGCAAATGAGTGAAAATATCTTCATATTTCAGAGAAACCCTCTGTGTTTGGTTCAACAAAAGCACGCACTCCTTCTCCATTCTACACCTACTATTGGCCAACTTGGACTGGTCCTAATTATGATCTTATATGAGGATTATCCTGGTTGTGCAATGTGTGGGGATGCTAAGGAGAGGTCCAAAAAGTAAGCTTCTCATTCCCAGGCACTGGAGATAGTGAGCAAGCCTGAAGTCACTGGTCCATACACCTTGTGGACAATTTTGGTGGTGCTCATCAATGGTGGTCTAGAGCTGGAAGGCATCTCAGAGACCAACCCCTCCCATTTTATAGACAAGGAAACTGAGGCTCTGCGAGGGAAAGGGCTTTGCCTGACATAGGTGAGGCATTAGATGGCAGAGCCGGGCTTCACATTCAGGTCTTCTGACTCCCACCCAAGCACCCTTTCTACTGTCCATGTCCTGCTGCTGCCCAGGGAGAATTCCACCATCTGGATTCCCATTCTAAGAACATTCCATTTGCAACATAAAGTCAATGCATATTGAAATGAACAACTAAAGGAGCCATCAGTGGAATGACTTGGGAACCTCCCTACCCACCCCCTTTCCACTTCCCAGGAGGGAATTCAGTCACAGCCATTCAACTGCATTCGGTTTTAAGCAAGCAGAAATGCTTTTTTATTTCTCTTTAGCAGTCATCTGGGGATCTTACATTTAGCTGGAGACTGTGGGGGTGTTTTGCATATTTGACTAGGGCAGACTAAATTATGTTACAATTCTTTGAAATTAAAAAAAAAGTTAGAGGGAAACCAGTGGGTATACAGTGCAGAGTCAAGGGGAAGTATGGCACACTGATAGAATTTGTTGATGACCTGAGGGATGGCTAACATGAGAGGATCTCAAAGGACATTGACAAATATAATGAGATGAAATCACAGCATAGGGAATCTGGACCTGGAAAGGCCAACCCCCTCATTTTACAGATGATGCAACTGAGGCCAGAGAGGTTAAGTGGCTTACCCAAAATCACACAGATTAGTGTTAGTGTTGGGATTTGAACACAGGTTTTCTGTCTCCAAAAATAGCTTCTGTCAACTATACTACACTGTCTCCCCATGTAAAGTCCCACACTTGATTTTTTAAAAACTGTATAAGAACAGGAAAGGTGAGAACTGACTCAACAACATTTACTATGAAAAAGACCTGGAGGTTTTAGTGGACTCCAAGCTGAATAGAAGACATCAGTACCATAGGGCAGTTGAAATAGCTAAGTGATCTTAGCCAGTGATAAGAGAAGCATAATGTTCAAAATAGAGATTTGTCCCACTTTTCTCTGCCCTGGTCAGACTGTGTCTGGAAGCAACATAATACTTAGTTCTGGTCACTATACTGCAGGAAGGACATTGAGAAGCTGGACCTATGGGTGAGTTACCAAGATGGCAGGAAGACTTGAGCCCAAGGTATATGAGGGTGGCTAAAGAGGAGGAGATGCTTGCTGTAGAGGAGACATAGGGGCACGTGGGAGATGCTACTACTGTGTAAAAGGTTGGAATGTGGACAAGGGATTAGATTTGTTTTATTTGGTCCTGGAGGGCAGAACTAGAGCCTGTGTAGAGAAGAGGGGGATGGCCAAGTTTCAGCTCCATTCAAGGAAAGACTTCATAACATATAGAATTGTCTCAGAGAGAATCAGCTTCCTTGGAAGGAAGGAATTCAGAATCATTGTAGGTATTCAGATAGAAACTAAAAGACAGGTCAGGGAGGGGTACTGTAGTGAGGGTTTTTACTCCTCATGTGCCTGGACTGTTATAATGGCTCCTAATTCATCTCTAAATTCTCTCCTCCAATTCATCTGCTAAAGTGATTTTCCTAAAACACAGGACAGACCACATCACTCCTCTATTTCATAACTAAACTCCAGGGGCTCCCTATGTCTTTAAGATCAAATAGAAATTGCTCTGTGTGGTTTTTAAAGCCCTCTACAACCTGGTCTGAGCCTACATTTCCAGCCTTATTATATATTAGTCCCCTTTCCACGTGCTACAGTTCCCCCATACTGTCCTTCTTACTGTTCCCCAGACATGATACTGTCACCCACTTTTGTGGCTTTGTTCTGCTTTTTCTCCTATGTCTTCTTACTTGTACCTGTTGAAAATTCCTCATTTCCTTCCAGACTCAGTTCAAAGATGGTCTTGTACATGGGACATGATCTCCTCAATTTCTAATGCTCCCCAATTATCTTGTATTCCTTCATTCTCTATATAAAGGTGGGGGGTCAACCTAGACATTTATCCTACCTCACTTAAAGTAAGTGACAAGATGTTATAACCCAAATCCAGACCAGGGAAGACTGAATCCCAAGGCCTGGACCTCTATTCAATCAATCAATTATTTGAAGGCTTTAGACTAATTAATTTAGATATTATTGAAAGCCATTGGATGAACTAAAGTGATGCTGTTCAGGATGTCTGCTCAGACTGGTTGAGGGACTTGTATAGATCCAGGAATCTAGGTTGGAACCCAAGATTTGAATTTCTAATGACTTAGTGGTAATCCAAGCCAAGCTCCTGAGAAGGAATCACTTGGGGGTGGAGGGTAGAGTGCTGTGAGGATGAGTCCATAGCCCGAGTCCTCTCCCTACTTATCTAGAAGAATACTTTATGAACTTCAGAGTACCTGAAGATAGGGACTTTTCATTGGAGGCTCAGCCACATGTGGTGTCCAAAGTGGGAGCCAAGGCTAGACTGGACATGATGAGGAAAGTCAGGTCCAAAAGAAGCTCTACAAGGAACCTGGAGAAAAGCTATGTTAGACCTAGGGGAACATCTCAGAGCCTACACACCAAAGGATTTCCAAAAGCTGAGTTGCTCTTCTGCCAAATGTGCTCTCTCAGATTGAACCCGCTTTACCCTAGACTCAGGATGTCCTTGCAGGGGTTGTTTTATATCAATTTGCCCGCTTATTAAATACTCCTTTCTAAAATCTAACTGAGTCCTGATGATTAGTTGATATCAACCCAAAATCATGGGGGAAGTCTAATGATGGGGGCTCATGAGTGGTAATACTGGCTGGAGGAGGCTCAGAGGTCAATGAGTAAGGAATCTGGGAGGAGTCATGTCTGCTTCATAGGGATTTTGTTAAGGAGTAATACCATTCAGCTAGGGAGTGGAGTAGATGGTATTTCTTCCAACTCTGATCCCAACTCCTGGGATTTTCATTGGTCATTTAAATTATAATCAAGGGGGCAGCTAGGTGGTGCAGTGGATAGAGCACTGGCTCTGAAGTCAGGAGGACCTGAGTTCAAATCCAGCCTCAGACCAAACACTTGATACTTACTAGCTGTGTGACTCTGGGCAAGTCACTTAATCCCAATTGCTTAAAAACAAACAAACAAACAAAAATTATAATCAAGGAAAAGATGTTTTGCTTTGCCTTTTTTTTTAAAGAAAAAGATGTGTAGTGACTGAAATATTAAAAGTTACATGTAAGGATGGGATAAAAACCACTCTGTTTAAGCTCTGCTCCCTTTGATAGATAAGTACACCTTTTACTGAATCCCAAAATCATAACTGAGTGTGAACAGGACCTGTACAGTGACTTGAATCAATGAAAGCCATTGGGTGAGAGACTGAATCATGCCCTAAGCACTTTGTACAAAAGGAAGGAGCTATCTCAGAAGCACAGGGAGAGAGGCTGAAGGTCTGCATTTAAGAAAGCTGGAGCAAGGATGGCTTTCCCAGCACATCTTTGAGGAGTGAATGGAGAATTGAACTGGGGCAGAAAAAGAGATATTAAGGAGCCTTTGGCTCTCCAGGCATCTTGGGAAGTCCCAAGGAAAGATCACCTTTCCCCCCAACTTTTACTCATAATGCCTATCTACCTTATAATATAATTTGCTGTTTCATTACTTGAATATTTCCAAATGTTTCTCCTTCATTAAACTGGAAGCCCCTCAAGTGCAGGGCCTGTTTTTTCCCCTTTTTGTATCCTTAGTGCTTACAACAGATGCTTAATAGATGCTTATTAACTGATTGGCTAAATTAATCTTTGCCTTGCCCCAAAGAAACCAGGAGTTAGGGAGAGATAGATGGAAATGTAAGGTAACATGGAGATCTGGGTGTTCAGGAATTTTCTAAATGGGAGCTCAGATTAAATTCTGATTAAATTCAAGACTCTTCATCTAACATAAATTCCTGAAAATTGAAGAACAGGGAAGTAGTCCTAAGGGCTTTTATATTTCCCCATTAGATTAAAATGAGCTATTTTAATAATCAAAAATTAGAAGAAGACAAGATCAGGTACCTTTCTCCATGATGGCTCAGGGCAGAGGATTCTTAACCAAAGAAGGGACATAGGAAATGACAAAAGAGAAAACAAATAATTTCCATGACGTGAGCTTGAAAAGCTTTTGCATTAACAAAATCAGTGGTATTGCTATAAGAAGGGATTCTCTTGACCAGGGGAACAAATCTTTGCACTAAATACTCCTGGGTGATGCAGAGGATAAAACACTGGGTCTGGAGACAGGATGGCCTGAGTCCAAATCCAGCCTTGGATGTTTACTAGCTATTTGACCCTGGGCAAGTCATTTAACTTCTTTCTACCTCTGTTTCCTTTTCTGTAAAGTGGGGATAATGATATCACCTCCCTCCAGGGTTGTTGTAAGAATCAATGAGATAATAATTGTAAAACACTTAGCACAGCACCTACAGTAGGCACCATATAAATGCTAGCTATTATTGTTATCGTTATATTTCTAATAACTGATATCCAAATTATATAGTGAACTAATATAAAGGTATAAGACCAAACCCCATTCCCCACTGGATAAGTCATCAAAAGATATGAACAAATCATTCTCAAATGAATTGGAAACTATTAGCACCACCCAAGATTGCTCCACATCACTAATAACAAGAGAAATGCAAATCAGAACAGTTCTCAGATTTTACCTTACATATAACAAATTGACAGAGGTTGGTAAGAGTCACTCTTGGTGGGATTGTAGAAAGATGAGTACACTAATACATTGTTGGTGGAGTTGTGAATTGGCCCAACCATTCTGGAAAGCAATTTGGAACTAAGAAAGTCACTAAACCATTGTTACCTTTTAACCTAGGAATCCCTTCTGCTAAGTCTATATGCCAAGGAAGTCAATGATAAAAACGAAGTCCTTTATACTGTAAAATACTTATTGGAGCACTTATCATAATAGTAAAGAACTAGAAACAAAGAGATATCTATAAAAAGGAATGACTAAACAAATTGAGTACATGAAAGTAATGGAATATTACATCTTTACAGCAGCTAAACAGTGCAGCAGATAGAACACTGGACCTGGAGTCAGGAAAACCTGAGTTCAAATCCAGCCTCAGACACTTGCTAGTTGTATGACCTAAGCAAGTCACTTAACCTTTGCTTGCCTCAGTTTCCTTACCTGTAAAATGGGGATACTAAAGCAATGACCTCCCAGGGTTATTGTGAGGACAAACTGAGTGAAGTAAGTAAAACCAGAAGAAGAAGCTCCACAATGACTAAAACAATGTAAATGAGAAGAATAGTGATTTTACAAAATTACATCTGAAGGCTGTGAAATTCCAAGGGCCAAGCTTAACCCCAAAGAAGGGATGGGAGAATGCAGCTCTCCTGCCTCTTTGCAGAGGGTGAGACTCTGGGTCAGATCCATAATGTCAGATTTTGTTGATGTTTGGTTTTGCAAAATTGCTTTTTTCTATTCTTTCTTATTTATTCTTTGTTATAAGGGATTGTTTTTTTGGGAAGGGAAAGGAATATATTTGTAAATTTAAGTGATGCCAAAAAATAACAAAATATTTTTAAAAGATGCTTAGAAGATATGGCTGACCTTTGAGAAAGAGACAGAGGTTTTAATTACAGCAAGGACCAGACATTACGAATGGGTGGAAGGTGACTGGTTCCTGGAGCACTGAAATCATGTGAGTGGTCCCTATCATTTCAATGTGTTAATGTGTCTCGTTGTTCAGTTGTTTCAGTCACTTCTGGCTCTTTGTGACCCCATTTGGGGTTTTCTCGGCAAACATACTGGAGCGGTTTGCCATGTTCTTCTCCCGTTCATTTTACAGATGAGGACACTGAGGCAGACAGGGTGAAGTGACTTGCCCAAGGTCACACAACTAGTAAGTGTCTAAGGCTGGTCTTTCTGACTCCAGGTCCAGAGGTCTATCTGTGCCACTTAGCTGCCCGTGTCCTAGGCTGGTATCAATTTCTTAAGCCTTTTTTCTATACTGGTGGGCTATCTCACTAAAACTCCTAGCTCTTTTTCATTAAGTATGATGTGATGCCGAGGCCATGCCTTCCCAGTTCTGTCCATTTGGTTTTCTATCTCTCTCTGTTAATTCCCCTCTGGGTTTGGGCCCTTCCTGCTGGCTTGCAGACTTACTCTAGCCCTTGACTCTGGAGTCCATCACAGTAATTGCCCACAAGCTTTGTGTCAGCCCTAAATTTGATTAACACCCTTCTGCCTCAGAACCCACGTTGTTGGTAAAACTGGAACATGACAGGTCCAAGGTCAAAGTCCAGGGTGTGGTTACCAGGATCCATTCAGTCCACTCAGTTTGGGTCTAATTATTCAGCCAGAGATGACTTCCCTCGGTCATCCGATCAATGATCTAGGTCCCCTCAGGATACCATGAGAAAATCTGGAATGTGGCCGGGATAAAAGTTTCCTTATTGCCAATGCTCAGTGAATTCTAGGCGATGTTCATTAAATATTTGTGGATGATATGCTTAAAGGAGGAAGAATGCAAAAAGAGCTGAACCCAGTGGGATCATCGTTAATTCAGAGCTAAGAGGGATATTCTAGGTCATCTAGCCCAACCCCCATCATATTACAGATCAGACACTGGGGGCCAGACAGGTGATTTGTCTGAGCTCCTACAGATGGCGAGTGGAAGAGCTGAGATTTGGACCCAATTCTCCGATTCTAAATCCAGAACTTCTCCCAGAAAGAACAGAAAAGGGATAGAGAGTTGGGCCTGGAATCAAGATAACCTAAGTTTGAATCCATTTAATAGCTGTATGACCCTGGGCAAGTCACTTAACTTCTGTCTGCCTCTGTTTCCTCAACTATAAAATGAGGATAATAATAATACCTAACCACCATTGTTGTGAGGCTCATTGTTGTGAGGCTCAAATGCAATATTTGTAAAAAGTGCTGAGCTCAGTGCCTGGTACATAGTAGGTGCCATATACATGCTTTTTTCCTTTCTTTCCCTTTCCCTTTCCCTTTCCCTTCCCCCTTCATTTTTCCTATTGCACACGGCCCACTGGTGAAGAGCATAACAGAGCTTGGGACACCCAACAGGGCCTGAAAGCCCCTTCTAAGGGCGAATGCCAGAGGAATCTAAAACGGATTTAAATATGTATGGGGAAAAGCAAGTACATACCCTGGGCCAGAAAATGAATATCTGTGGACAAGGTGAAATCATTAGTAAAGACTGCCAGCCATCAAGGTGTTTGGATTCTCCATGAAAGACACTGGGGAGCCCTTGAAGCTACTTGAGCAGAAAAGTGATAGTTAGACATATTTTAGGAAGACCAATTTGGCAGTTGCATGCAGAATGATTTTGAAAGTCAGTCAATAAGCACTTATTAAGCATCTACTGTATACCAGGTACTCGGTTAAGCACTGAGGACACAAAGAAAGGCAAAAGATGGTCCCTGTCCTCAAGGAGCTTAGAGTCTAATGGAGGAGACAACAAGCAAATGACCACATACAAACAAGTTATAGACTGGCTGAATTGGAGGCAAACAATAAGGGAAAGGAGGTGGGGAGTCCAAATAGGAGTCTACTGATTTATTAAATGATTACTATGTGCCAGACATTGTGCTGAGCACTGGGGCTACATAGAAAAAGCAAAATCATTGCCAGCCCAGGCCAAAGGTGATGAAAGACTGAATTAGAATAATGGTGATGTGAGGGGAAAGAGAAGAGAAGGAGAGGAAAGGCCATGTGGCATGCTTGGAAGATCCATGTTGGAATCCCATACCTAATATTTACTCTCTGTGTGCTGGGCAAGTCCCTTCTCCTCTCCGGTCCTCAGCTTCCCTATCTGTAAAATGGGGGATTGAACACCGTGATTTCTAAGGTCCCTTTCAATTCTAAATTCATGCTCCTATGAGCACTTGGCACTTAACTCATTATGGCAGAGGAGACAGAGGGAGCGAAAAATCAAGCAGACTTCTGAGCCTTCAAGCCTGGGAACCTGGAAGGATATTGTGCCTTTGACAGAAATAAGGAAATCTTGAGGAAAAGAGGGTTAGGGTTAGGTTCCCTACCCCTTTAGAGGGAAAGAGAAAGAATTCAGTTCTAGATGTGATGAGTTTGAGATGCCTTCTTATCAGCTACCTTTCTTTATATCTCTAGGGCTTTGCACAGTGCCTGGCACACAGTAGGTGCTTAATCGATGCTTGCTGGCTGAGTGATTTCTTCATTATAAAATGAGAGGGTTAGACTGGTTGACTGCTAAAATCCCTTCTAGCTCAAAATCTCTGATTCTCTGCAGCCCAACAGCCAACTGGAGAGCCAACTCTCATCTCCTCTTCACCACATTCTAAACAACCAACTGTCCTGACTGCCCCCTCATCACTGGTCCTTTACTGTAAAGGAAAGAGGAAACTCACATTGGAGTGAGAAAAAAACATTGTTTCCATACTTATAAAGAACATGTAGGAAGAAATGGCTTCTCAGAGGAGGCAGTTGGACCCTATCCTCTCCAAGATGGCTCTGACTCTCACTGTCTATGGTTCCAGGCTTTCTATCAGGTCCATCTTTGTGAGTAAAAGACAGATGGGAGAGAAAACCCAAAATAAATAACACAGTGAACTTAATCACTATTTTAAATGCATACAAAGAATGTTATGGAGTTTTAAACAGTATTATGATATTTAAATCTCTTTATATTTGTGATCAAATCACGGAGCTCTGGAGGTGCTACTTGCCATGATGGTTTGAAAAATCAAGTTCATCTGGAGAGACTGATGGAAATTAATACTTCTAATTAACCCCAGAAATGGAAAAAGCATTCATCAGCATCTCCTTTTTGTTCTGGTCTGGCAATATTAACAAGGCAATTCAACATAAGCTTGCTGGCAGATGGAAAAGCAATATTCGAACATAATTAGATTCATAGATTGGCCACTTAGAGCTCTGGAATCTTCTCCCTTTATTGTTACGGTATCATTATTTATTAGTAGCTATTAGTATTATTTATTAGTTATGGGTAGGATTGCTTATTGTTATGGTTTCTCACACTGACTTCCAGGCCCTAAATTCATCTGAAGAGTCAGTTTGGAAAAAAAGAGTCAGGCCATAAGGTTATAAGTCCAAAAGTCCAAGTTTCTCTCCAAATCTCACAAGGTGAAGAAATGAAGCCCTGATTTTCTCCATGTCTGATGGGAGATTGTCAAAACTCAAGAGAGGAGCCAATGTCCACAGTGGCCATGGCCACTTGAGATCAGAGACCTTAGGGATGAGTAGCTCCCTGCACAGCTTCCACAGTCATCAGAGAACGGGACACAGTGCTCTGAGCACCCCTTTCTGACGTGGGGATAATGTTCAACCAGCATCTTTTTCTCCTAAAAATCCATTCATTCTTGCATTCACTCACTACATATGTATTGAATGCCTATAAGTAGAAGGGATTTTAAAAGCCCAACCGCTTCTTGCTGCCGAATGTGCTGGAATTGGGTAAATCTTTGAATTCCTTGTCTCCTTTGATGCCCAGGGCCTCATTTCTGTATGAAGCTCCCCAAGTGCTGCTGTTCCCCCTGCCAAATTACCTTCTCTTTGTTGGGGCCAGGAGACACAGGCCAGAATACTAGATAGACAGCAGGTCGCAGAGCCATGAAAACCTGGGTTCAAATCCTGATTTTGACACTCACTAGCTGTGTGATCCTTAGCAAATCTGAGCAGCTTCTCAGGGCTCTAGGCACTTTAAGATTTATAATCTCTAATATTACAATCTATAAGATTTATAATCTCTAAGATTGTAAATTGTAAAGAAGTGCTCACATGCATTGGGAAAAGAAGTTTTTCCCTGGGAGTTTCCCATTCCAGGAAATCACAGGCTCCATCCCTATCCTTCACTGTGTTTCTCTTTTGCATCTGTTAAGGAAGGTTTGTATGGTTCCTTCTCCTTGAGGTCAGGGCCTGTTTCATGTTGCACATGAAACATACTGTTTAATAAATGCCCAGTGATTGATTGGCGAGATCTCACTGTGAGTTCCTCTCTTCAGACGATCCTGGGAAGGGAATCAAAAATGTTTTCTTAATTGAGAGAGGGGCCCCCAGTACTGAGGGTAATCTTTGCTTATTTGCTCAATGACAAAAGTACCTTTCTCTAAAGTCCTTCCATGATACCTCAACTGCAGTATGGAGAAGACTCCATGTTTTCAAAGTCTGGAGCTTTGGCGGTCCTCACAAGCTGCAAAGGCCTTGAATTGGACTCCAGGATGGTCTGTAGGTCTACTTTTCAAGGACTGGCCAGTCCTAGTTCTGAGAAACTGATCAACAAAGAGGAGATGAATTCCTAGGAGAGTGAATTCCTTTCATCTGCAACAGCTCATGAAGATTAAAGCCCAGGAAGACTGGCTAAGGCCAAACCATGAATCCTTGAAGGAGAAAGCACTTCTCTTTTGTGGCTATTGAAAGATGAAATGACTGGGGAAACAAAGACTTGAGCTTCCAAACATATTGATTTATTAAGCAATGCATGCTCATTGCATAACAAATCTGGGCCAGGTCCCCTCAGCTTAGGGCCGAACCTCAAATAGAGGGGGAAAAAGATTTTTTTATGTATTAAAAACAATCAAATAAGACCAATTAATTAAAAGAAAACAATTAACCAGGATACAAAATTAGGTAATCTAATCTCTAATTGGAGGAAAGAATAGAGACTTTCCATATTGGGAGAGGGAGAGTGAACAGGGACAATTTCCTGGTATCAGAAAGAGAAGCATCTCCCTCCTACTCCCCCCAAGTCTCTGTATTCAATCAAAGGAACATGGAAACAATAACTGATTGATCAGCACAGGGCCAATTTTCAGATAAGACATATCGGTTGCTTGCCCTGCATAACTGTGAGAAAACCACTTGCATCAATCTTCAGATCTGACTGGGTTCCTGGTCAGCATAACCCATGTCTCCAGTTAAGGGTCTCGAAGCAACAGGTAGAGGTGGTCCAGCTTCCCAGCTGCACAGGGCCAGGTTCAAACAATGCAATAAAGTTTTCTCACAATACCCACAATTGAATAAAGTTTTCTCAGAAGACAGACATTGGACTAGACCCATAATTGAATAGAAAGGGAACTGAGCTAGCTCCAGAACTGAGTCAAAAGATGGAGTCAGTGGGGTTCCCTCAGTTCCCACAATTAACCACTTGCTCTCCTCAGTTACCCTCTCTCTTAAGCCACAAGCACAAATACACTGATGTTGCAATGTTGCATGGGCACTTAAGATTTCAAGAGAGGGAAGACCCGGCCTCCCCAGGGGATGTGCGAGAAGAAGAGTGAGATCAGAGCCAAGACCCTGTTCTCACAGAAGTCACCTGAGGAGCCCAAGAGAGCAGGACCCAGATCTTGGGGATTTCTGATCGGAGCTCTTAACAAGCAATTATTTATGAAATCTGGGCTTCCAGATGTCTGGGAAAGGCTGAAATCAAAGACTATTATTGGGCACGTTGCTATGGAGCTCGGAATTCCCATGAGTTTCACGGCAGAATTCGTGGGGATTCCCAGCTGAGCTCAGGAAGCACTGTTTATTACGCGTGTCACTGAACTCTAGGAGGACTCCACATTGGCTTCCTCGAGTACTGAATCCTGGGAACCTCAGCTGTTTCTATCACAGAATCTCCAGGGGTTGATTGACTGGGGGCCCTTAGGACCTGGGCATTATTTAGCTGAGCGCTCCTCCCATGTATCTGCAGAGCAGGTGCCATTGAGGAAGTGATGAGGATGGGAACAGCCACCATGGCTGAGGCCAGAAGCTCTCCATGGCAGCCAGCAGCATCAGCACAGTTCCTCTCAATATTACCCATTGCTTCTCCTCACTTCCCTGGAAAACACGCTCCGTGACACACTCTTCATGACTACACACAGACACCCACACTTTTGATAGGACTGAGGGACAAAGGAGCTAGTCCCTGGAGCCAGGAGCCTCCAGGCAGATGTGGAAAGCCCCAGAGACCATGTGTCCAAAGTCAAGTGTCTGCTGAGGAGAAAGTGAAGGAGGTGCCAACGCCCAATGCCCTGACACAACATCATTGTTCTTTGTTGGATGAGGCAGCCAAGGAAGTTAGAGCTAGCCGGGGAATCTTGCACTAAGGCAAACCCTTGGCATGGCTGGGAAGAGGGCAGTTTGTGTGTTTGTCTGCCCATAAGCATTGACTGCATGTTTGCCTTGTACCAGACACTGCGCTCAGAATGGGAGACGCAAAGACTGTGTCCCCGCCCGCACAAGGCTTCTACTCCACCAGAGGAGAAAAAGGCTTATACGAGGATCCCCCCAATTCAAGGTAAATTTGATAAAGTAGAAGTATAAAGAGCTGAGGGGCAGCTAGGTGGCACCATGGTGCACAGAGCACCAGGTCTGGAGTCAGGAAGACTCATCTTCAAGAGTTCAAATCTGGCCTCAGGCACCCATCAGCTGTGTGATCTTGGGCAAGTCACTTAACCCTGTTTGCCTCAGTGTCCTCATCTGTAAAATGAACAGGAGAAGGAAATGGCAAACTGTTCCAGTATCTTCGTTGAGAAAACTCCAAATGGGGTCATGAAGAGTTGGATATGACTAAAACTGACTGAACATATGTGAACAGAAAGAGCCGGCACCCAGATTCTGAGGATCCTGATCCAAACTCTGCCTCCGATGCTGACAATCCGTGCAGCCGAGGCACTGCTTTCCCTCCGTCTTGATGAGCCTTCTTTTCCTCTTCTGTACGATGACAGACTTGGGTTCCGTGGCCTCTGAACTCCTCGGCAGCCCTAGACCTTTCTAGCAGTCTGTAATCAAGTGAGACAAGGCAGAGACGGACCACTGGGAAAATTTCAGTGAAAATCACTGTCATTTGTAGAGTTTTAAGGTTCCAATTGCTTTGTCTCCTTTGATTAAAGCGGCATATAAATGCTAGCTAATATCATTAGTTATTTCACGGACAGCAATTTTTCACTTTCTCACTTACCTAACATGGAATTAACATTTCTGGTGAACGCCTTTGAAACACCCACACACATTTGCATACATTGGATCAGAAGAACCCTTTTTTCAAACCTACTGAAGCCTGCTAAAATGAACAGGATGGCAGTGTTCCCCAAAATAACCAAGAATTTGGGGGATTCATGTGCCAAGAACATACCACTGAAAATGTGGCCCTTGCCTTACCTAAAATCTTCTCTTTGCCACAAAGCAGATGCAAGGACATGGCCAAGATCCATGGTCCTGCCTAGTTAATTCCAGGCAAGGAGATGCTCAGTCTAGATGGGAAGTCCTTTACATTTTCCACATCCTTCCCCCTTTTGGCAGTCAGTGTGAGGAAGCCTATGCATGAACCCCTTTTCAGAATCACACTGTTAAGTGATTGAGGGAAATGCTCGATTTCAGTTAGAGGTTAGTGAAAATGAAGATGCTATATGTGTTTATCTATATCTATTTATCCATATATACATATGTATGTATGTGTGTGTGTGTGTGTGTGTATAAATATATATCTGCATATATTTCCATTCAAGTTCATGGACCCTCTGAAATCTGGGACCCCAAGTTAAGAAACCCTAGGTTAGAAGACGGCCAAAGCTGACAACCAGAGTCTCAGAAAATCATCCTCTGCAAAGCTCCAGCCCCTTTTTGTGAGCCATGACTGAGCAGGCAGAGATCATATTAAATCCCACCAGACAGTGTTGTCTATTCCTTATTAAAACATGACTTTAACTCTCGGCAAAGCAAACAAACAAGCCTGCTAAATGGAAGAAAGCTCACCCTGACCCCTTTGAGTCTTTCGACGGCCATCCGAAGATGACAAAAATAGGAGAAAATGTTGCCAAAGAGGCATGAGATGTGAAAAAATAATGACCAGAGAAAACAAATATTCTGGAAACAATGGCAAGACACCCTCTCTCTAAGTTTTGGTATTTCTATTAGCATTTCTCATAATTTAGGCTAGAAATCCACACCTATGGGATGCTGTATAGATATGTAGTTTTGTATATGTTTCATCTATATGCATAAATGTGCATTTTATTTATAGCTTTTCAAACTTCAAAGTGCTATATAAATACCAGCTGTGAAGGTGATTATGTTTATGGGACAGAGCACGTGGCCACAGTCAGTCTTGTGCCCAGCCTCTGGTCTGCAGCTGGCTCAATGGCCCATAGAGCAGGGCCATCCATATACATCTCTTGGGTAAACATACCAGATGAGCAACAAGTCGTGAATGGGAGGAAAGAGCAGGCAGCATCACTGAGGGCCGAGGGGAGGCTCACTGGCTCGGCCTCTTCAGGAGTTTCCTCCTGAAACAAAGGCCCACCCTCTTCACCCCCTTCACACCATCCAGCGGGAGTAAATGGGCTACAGCATGTTTCCGGTAATGACTGTTCCAGAAGCAAAGTGTTGTGAAGGAGAACTTCAGACAGGACTGGGTCTGGAAACAGAAGGGGGTGGGTCATGCAGGGAGGGCAGGGGTCCTGGGTGATGGTCTTCCTGCACATCACCCTGATGCCCACGGAACACTATGACACAGCGAGTGCCCCTTGGGGTTTTGGGTGGACTGCCTGTGGAAAGCCACGGATTGGATTGGGAAGGGAAAAGAAGGGAGGAGGAACCACTGGGGAGCAGGAGTCCCCCATTAACAAAACCCTGGAGCCATTGAAAGATGAAAGCAGCAACCATAGGCTCATTTCCCCTTCACGGTGACTTTTTTCCCCCACATTTTGCCAGTATTCTTTTGTGTATTGGAGGTGAGTGGGAGTCGGGGAGGAGGGATCATAGAATCACAGATCTAGAAGGAAACTAAAAAATTTTTAAAAGTCCAACTCCATCACATTTCACAGTTGAAGAAACTGAAGCCCATAGAAGTTAATTGACTTGCCCAAGGTCACACGTATAGTAAGGGTGAGAGGGAGGACTTAAGGGTCTTTTGCTAATTACGTAACAGCAAAGACACTGACCTATCAAAGCTTTGTATCTTCACTGAGGTCTAGAGGAGTGATCTGCACACAGGAGGTGCTTAATAAATGCTTGTAGAATGCTTTGACTCATGCCAGGAGGAAGCTTACACAGTTTCCCTATAATGCAATAGGCCTCTTCCCCATTCATTCAAAGCACCCTCCAACGCTGTCAGGCCAACCCAGTGTCTACAGGGACCCAGTTCAGGAGAAATAGAGCCTACAGAATGTACAGGCCAAAGGTTAAAAGGCTGGGCTTCCCCCATGCTTCTGGGAGATCGGGCGTCCTTTGCTTTGTCAGATATGAGCTTGAAGTAGTGACAGTTTTAGTAACATCAGTCTGGCCCTGACTTGTCACTGCTAGTAGAGATGGTCATCAGGAGACCTCAGTCTACTCCCTCCCCACTGACTCATTCATTCAGTCAGTCATGAAAATAAGCACAACATCATTTGTCTAGGTCCTAGAAGCGGCACGTCAGCCCAGGGAAGCCAGGGTGGCTGTAACTAGCATGAGGTGAACAGGGTCCCTGCCCAGGGTACTGACATTGCTGGCCTCCTGCATGGTGATGGTGACTACCACCTCTGCACCTCACTTTGCCATCATCTGTTGGCTTATATCCCAACCATACCCAGGGTCCTATTGCCATAGCCCCACTCCTAGGGTCACCACTGCAAACCCCACAGGGGCAAGAGCCAGACTGCCTCCTCTCCTGATGCCAGTTAATCTGAGATACACCCTCCTCTCTCACCCCCCTTCCCCCAGCAATTATTCTCCACCCAAGTGAAATGGTTTTTTACTACATCTCCAGAAACCAATGAGTAGAAAGTGAATGTTCTCGATTTGTTTTGAGGAGAAAGAGTATTGGAGGAAGGAAATAAATATTTTTGTTGTTTATTTGAGTCGTAGCCAACTCTTTGTGACCCCATTTGGGGTTTTCTTGGCAGAGATACTGGAGTGATTTGTTATTTCCTTCTCCAGCTCATTTTTCAGATGAGGAAACCGAGGCAAACCAGGGTCAGGGCTACACAGCTAGTAAGTGTCTTAGGCCAGATTTGAACTCAGTTCTTCCTGTCTCTAGGACTCGAGCTCTATCCACTGCTCCATTTATTAAGCAAACATTTATTAAGCACCTACTATGTGCCAGGCACTTCACTATGCACTTTACAAATATATCTCACTTGATCTTCACAACAACCCTGCAAGGTAGGCACTATTATTATTCCCATTTTATGGTTAGGTAAACTAAGGCACTCAGAGGTTAAGTGATTTGCTATTAAGTGTCTGAGAATGGATTTGAACTCAGATCTTCCAGACTCCTGGCCCAGCCACTCTTGCCACTGAGACACTAGTTTCCTCTAAGGCATCAAGAATGAATGAATGGACAAATGAATGAATATGCATTTATTAGAATAGTTATATATGCCCACATGTAGATCCTATGTATCACAACAGTAAGACAGTTACTGCCTTCGAGGACCTTATATTCTAACAAGGGGAGGCAATACATAAAGGGCAGTGGTGACCAGGGAAGGAAGTTTGGGTCTGAGAGGACATGGTCAGTGAAAAGATCACCGACTTTGGAGCCAGAGGATACGGGTTCAAATTCGATCTGTGGCACTTCCTGCCTTTATGACCTTAGGCAAGTCACTTAACTTCTCTGGGACTCAGTTTCCTCATCTGTCAAATGTGGGACAAGATGTCCTTCAACTCTGTATCTATAATCTCATGATTCTGTCATAGGAATGGTGAGTAGAGCCCATGGTCATCCCATTTCCAAGGGTAGAACTGATGTAATTATTGTTCCCAAAGCAATGAAGGGTTCAGGGGGTCAGTGGGAGCAGAGCAGAACGTCTCAGGTGAGTGAATGGGAAATGTGCTCTGGGGCTGGCCAAATTTGGTGGCCTGGGTAGGTTTATACCTACTCACCAATTATTTCAGTTCAACCCCGAGGGGAAGTTCCATGGCTGTGTGGACAAATGCCTTCACGGATTCCAGAAGTCTAGTCCAGAGGTCGATGTCCTTGGTGAGGGTGGGGAAGAGGCAGGACAAGGACCGATGGTACCTGCCAAATCCCAGGAGCAGACACTAAGCTCGTGGAAGACAGGGACTGCTTCAGTCTCTGTCTCTCCAGGGCATAGGACAGTGCTGGTACCTAGTAGGCCCTTAATAAATGCCTATGGAATTTAACTAAACAGTGAGTAGTACTCCAGTTTGTCTGGTGCAGAGTATACACTTAATGGGCCATTCCTGGAAGCTATCAAAGCTGTTGGGAATTTGCTTTAGCGGTGGATGGATTAGGGAGGACAGAACCTGGAGGCAGTCAGATCAACTAAGAGGCTGTTACCATAGGCCAGGTGAGAGGTGATAAAGCTCTCATCCAAGGCAGAGGCAGTGAGAGTGGAAAGGAAGGGATGGATGCAAGAAATGACAGAAAGGAGGAAATGAGGGGCCCAAGAGAGCAGAAAATTAAGAAGGACTCCAGGGCTTTACATCTCAGTAACTTGGATGATGCCAAGGGCCACCGGTGATCGGGCAATAATTGAGGAAGATGGTGTTAGAGGGGAAATGATGAGTTCTATTCTGCATGTGTCGAGGAATTGGTAGGACATCCAAGTGGCGCCACCTTGAAGGCAGACAGAGACACAAGACCAGGGTTCAGGGGAGAGGTCAAGGCTGAAGATAGATTTGGGAGTCAACTGCCTGGAAGTACTAGCTGAAGCCATGGGAATGAGGAGATAGCCAAGGATGAGAGGGCAGAGAGATTAGAGAAGAGGAAGGCTTCCAAGAAGTCTTGGGTGATGGCCGTGCTTAAGAGGCAGGCAGAGGAGGAACCAGCAAAAAAGACCCAGAGGCAAAACGAAAGGCAGGGAAAGTGAGGTCACAGAAATAAAGGAGAGGGGTGCAAGGAAGAGGCTGGTGAAACAGTGGCAGACACCGAATAAAGAGAAGAGGGCACATTGGCGACCCTGGAGAGGGCACTTTCAGCAGGCTACAAGGGCTGGCTGTGGAAAAAGGGGGGAAGAAACAGAAGCCAGACGGCAGGAGACTGAGAAGTAAATGGTGGTGAGGAAACAGAGACAGTGGAGGCAGATGACTCACTCTCCCTTTAAGTTTGAGAGTGAGGGGGAGAAGAGGGGTAGTTCTGCAGGCTGGGAGGATGTGGGGTCAGAGGGGGAATTTTTGTTTTCTGGGAGGTAAAACCTGAGCATCTGTGGAGGTAAAGATGAGGAAGACCCCAGTAGAAAAGGAGAGACCGAAGTGGAAGGAGATGAGTGGAACTGGACAGAGGTCCCACCCGCACCAGAAAGTTCCAAGGGGAATCCTACTTCAAGTGTGTGTTGGGCCAGATGGTCTCACCTGAGGTCTCCTCCAGCTCGGAGATCCCATCATTCTGTGGCCTGGGGCGCAGAGTGGAAGCCTGCTCTCAGAGCTGCTCAGGGGTCCTGGCTTTGCTGGCTAACAGGCTCACTCACCAGCCGTGGCTGCTCCAGGGAGGCAGGCAGAGCTGCTGCATGGCTGGGACCTGGTACCTGCAACGCCACCGAGACCCCCTCAGAGGACCAGGAACTGCAGACGTGGAGACAACAGGAGAACAGTCACTGCTCCCAAAATGGAAGGAGTTCGTTGTTTGAGCCAGAGAGAATTTGCAGGCAGTCAGAGGGTGGCAGGTTCATGTTTGTTGGAAGCCGAACTGAAGAAACCTGACCTTGCTTTCCCTGCGTGATAAATTTAGCACTTGGATGGCTGCATTTCAGTGGAGCGATGACTAAGGGAACAAAAAAGGCAAAGCCACCAGCAGGAGGTGCTGGGCAGGGGTCCAGAGCAGCCCCAGCGGCAGGCAGATGGGCTCTGCCCATTCAGGCAATATTGATTAGTGGCCCCAAAGACCAGGTCCAGGAATCACATCCAAAGGAAAAGAAAACTTGGGCCACATGGCAACTGCTTGTTTCATTTGTGAAGTTTTTAATGAAGAAAAGGGATTTAGTTCAGCCAATTACATGACACTCTGAGATTAGTGAACATGAGAAACTGGTGAAATCTTAGATTCATAGCACTGCAAGGGACTTTAGGGACCACCGAGCCCTCCACTTTTGTGGTTGTTGTAGCAGTTAGGTGGCACAGTGGATAAAGCGCCAAGCCTGGAGTCAGGAAGACCTGAATTCAAATCCAGCCTCAGACACCTACTACAGCTTTGTGAACCTGGACAAGTCACTTAACCTGGTCTGCCTCAGTTTCCTCATCTGTCAAATGAGCTGGAGAAGGAAATGGCAAATCATTCCAGCATCTGCCAAGAAAACCCAAATGGGGTCACAAAGATTTGGACATGCCTGAAATTACTGAACAACAAGAAGCCCTCCACTTTACAAAGGAAGAAACTGAGGTTCACAGAGGTATCTCCACAGTCAGCCAAGTTGTGTACAGTAGAGTCTGGATTTGAACTCTGGTCCTCTGACCTCCAATTCTATGCTCTTTCCATTTCCCCTTAGAATGATAACAGTCAATAAAGCCTCATTGGGACTGAACAAGGAGCTTGGTCGTTAGGTAATAGGCACACTAATATAAACTGAACAGAATAGAGTCTCTGAACTCCAACAATTGTTGAGCAGCAGACAACATATGAATGAGTCATTGCTGGGGCGACTGGGAGTGAAAGGGGAGAGGGAATATTTGCCTTCTCTGCACCTTAATGTTTTCCCTGTCTCTCCTTACCGTTTTTATTCAGGTGGGATTGGCTTGAAATGAGTTCCAGTGCAGTTTAGAAGAGAAGACGTCGCTGAAGAGCACCATGGAGTCTCAATGAAGAGTGTGCCAGGACCAGAAAGACGGGGCTGGGCTGGGCGCCCCATTGGGGCCACAGCCACCCTTACATGTCAGGGCTCAATGAGGGGAAGGGTAATCCTCAGATCGGCAAATATTGGACTCTATTTACCTTTTCATTTTGTGTTTAGTGAGTTTCAATCCAATTCACCAGGTGCCGACGAGGTACCAGGCACTGAGCAGACAAAATGAGCCAATCTTGCCCCTCTCACTAGGAGCTCCCATTCTCCTGGGGTATACAACATGTGCACAGATGAGTAAATACAGAATGCAAAAGCAAAAAAGTCATTGGGGGAGGAGGTGGCAGAGCAGAAATGACTGGGAGGATGGAGATAGGACTCTTGTAGAAGGTGGTACCTGCGCTGAACCTTGAAAGCGTCTGGGATTCCCAAAGGTGGAGGTGAGCAGGGAAGCATTCCAAGAGGGAGGGACAGAGACAGACAACCTGAGACCGTACATGCCAGGAAATAGGAGACAGGAGCCTCCCGATTAAACAGGTAAGAGTGATTCACAAGGGAGTGAGACAGCCTCTCAGAATATTCACTGCCTACTGAGAGCTATTTGTCTTCTTTCAAAGTGGAGACATGAAACCCAAATTCACCTACAAGTAAACTGAGGACAAAGCTCAGACTTGGCTGTCTCCCCTCCATGTTCCAAGACCTTCAGGGTCTTGGCAAACAACAGCTATCCAACATTCCTATTTCAGGCGAAATCTCCAGGAAGCGGGACAGCGCATGGAATGCCGTCCCACCTGTGACTGACGGCTTGTCTTCTTCCCTTGACAGAGGCAGCAGCAAAACCCCAAACCTGACGTCTTTAAAGTATGCAGAATGTCAGGCAGAAAATCATCCATAACAGAGAGCACTGCCAGGGGTGGGGAGCCCTGAGGTCATCCAAGAAGAGATCAGGATGACCCAGCTCCTGTGTCCTCAGCACCTGCCACAGTGTGAGGAATGAGGAGGCACTCAGCACCTGTTCCACATGAATGAATGAACGGATGAATGAATGAATGAAACAGCATCACTCACCTTTGACTAGTCAAGATAAGCATGCCTCTGCCCACCCCCAACCTGGTTTTGCTAATTACTGATATCTTTCCACTTGTTGGTCATCCTCCCCTACCCCCACTTTGTATTTACTTCATATAGGTACAGGGATGGGGCATGGAACTGGGATTTCCTTGGTGTAGGGAACCCCCCCACCCAGCAGGGGCCCACACAGCTAAGAACCAGACGCAATGTTGGTGTGTTGGGAATCCTCACTGCACTAAAAGTAGCCCCCTCATGCCTCCTCACCCTGGGCAATTCTCGTCCATGTCCTGCCTCAAATCAATCATCCATTGAGAAGCATCCCCACGGGCTAAGAGGACTCCCCCTCTTTCATGTACTATGTCGGGGCTATGAATGGACCATCTGGGCTGTCCATCTGGGGTCTCTCTCTCTCTTGCTAAATGACAGGCCCACCTTGTTTTCCAGTCATATATGTATCTTCCGTGCTGTCTATTTACTTCACCCACAACCTCCAAGCACCCTTTGACAGCATATGCCCACCATGTGCCTCTCCATTAGAGGCAGGGACAGTGATGGCAGAGACAAGGCCAGGAAATGACAAAAGCAGACGCCGAGCCCATCACACTGTGTATTGTAGCACACGAGATGATAGCAGATGCTCATAACAAGTGGGCTGATTGAAAGTTCAACGATTTTAGCATTGTCCTCTGGTGAGGAAGGCAGAAGAGCGAAGGATGCTTTTCAGAAATAGTGCCATTGAGAGAGACTGAAATAAACACATTTTTGTCTCTTGGAAGGTAAGCTTCAGTTATCTGGGCAATTCGGTTACGGGGAATACCTCATCTTCCTACAATGCTGGCTGAAGGCGACACTGCCTTGTTTGTCTTCTGAAAACACTAAGGATTCTCCTGAAAGACTATGCGGAGATCCCGGAATCGGCTCTCCAGAGGTCGCGTGTCGTAGCAGGAAGCATGTGGGTTCTGGGGCCAGGACCTAGCCTCAAACCCAGGCTCCAGGAGGTGTTAGCTCAGCAGCTTGGGCCAGTACTAAATCTCTCTGGGTCTAAGCTTCCTCATCTGAGTCAGAGGCTCAGCACTTCAGCATCACAAGGGATCTCAGCAGTAGCTGGGTCCAACCTGTACCTGAAAGGAATGCCCTCCGACCCCCTCATTTAGGGCATGTCCAGCCTCTGCTTGGAGACCACCAAGACGCCAGCCTAGGCCTTCTCTCTGAGATTGCCTCCCACTGGCATTCTGTTTATCTTGTTTGTAAATAGTTGTTTGCATGTTGTCTGACCCTTTCCCCAATGTGAGCTCCTTCTGCTTTCCTTCCAGGCTCAGCCCAAGCACTATCTCTGACAGGAAGCATTTCCTGACACCTTCCCCCACCCCAAATGAACATATGTATCTACATATTGTATGTTGTCTCCCCAGATTCCCAGGGAGGGACTGATTCATTGTTGTCTTTGTAACCCTAGCATCGCCCACGCCTAGCATAGGGCACATAGTAGGCGCTTGCTAAATTTTGTTGATTAATTCATCGGAAAGCTGAGCATACTCGAGTCCCTTTAAACCTGCAGGGGGAAAGATCAATCTTCAAGAAGCAGCAGGCAAATCCCACTTTTTTCAACAGTTTTTGAGCCCATTCTATTTCTCCTTATGGGAGAACGTTTCTCAGATTCTTCCTAGTATAAGCCATAATGAAACAATGTCCCTCTCCTGAGATGTTCAGGAGAACTCAGCAATGGACTGTTTTGATGGGCTCCCACACATCTCTCATCTTCCACCCCCACCCTCCAGTCCCAAGGTTTGTCTTCACCACACTCCAGTGATGCCAAGTGAGCATTTCCTAGAATTTCACCCTCTCTTCTTCCCACTAATCACTGAAGTAGCCTATGATTGCAGTAAGCATCAGCTGTGGTCAGCAATAGATGACGTTGTGAGCCTGGCCCAATGGAAAGCCACCTACCCCTTGTACTGAAACTAGGCTTTCCCACCAGGAAGTCCCCTGTGATTCAGCAGAGAGGGCCAGAGAGAAGCAATATGGTGAGTGGGTAGGCTAGAAGCCATTAGCCCAGGATTTATGCCTGGACTGTTCCTTTTGATTTGAGGGCAGTGAGCACCTGTCTCTGAAAGCCATCTGCAATCCCTGATCCTCTACCCTAAAGTGAGGAAAAGCCGGAGAGGCAGGACCCAGGGAGCAATCCTACCACACAAAGAGAAATCGGGGCAACCTCAGCATCTGCCTCTTTCCATAGCTCTTTGTCTGGGTGCACACCCAGCCCCTCATCCAACTAGGTTTCTAGTCCAGGTCACAGCAAAAGTATTTGTGAACTGTGTTAGGGAAAAGGACAGACTGAAAAAAAGGTTCAGCTAGGGTTAATTCTTGTTTCTGGAGGTAACAAGGACTGGGAAGGGGTTTTTTTGTTTGCTTTTTTGAGACTGAGGAGACAAGAGGTGGCTGAAATGGGTGTGCAGTGTACTTCCACAATGGGTGTGTGGGGCCTGGGGAGGTGGTGGTGCAGATGAAATGGGGAAGTCAGAAAGAGGAGCAGAAAACCAGGCTTGGCTTTGGAGGTGTGCCAAGGGCTAGCCTAGGCAGCCGTATGAGAGTAAACAGATGGGAGGATTCAGTTTCAGCTCTCAAGGATCCAGTTGTGAAGATCACAAGATCATAGCTTTGGAGCTTCAAGGGACCTTCAACATGATTGAGGCCAGCAGTTCTTCACCTTTTTTGTTCTATAGACCCTTGGGCAGCTTACGGACCCTTTCTTAGAATAATGTTTTTATTTTTTTTAATTTTTTTTTTAGGCAATTGGGGTTAAGTGACTTGCCCAGGGTCACACAGCTAGTAAGTGTCAAGTGTTTGGTCTGTGACTGTATTTGAACTCAGGTCCTCCTCACTTCAGGGCCGGTGCTCTTTCCACTACGCCACCTAGCTGCCCCAGAATCATGTTTTTAAATACATAAAATAAAGCCCATAGGATTGCAAAGGAAATCAATGATATCGAAGAACAGCTATCAATTTTTATTTTCAAAACAAGTTCATTGACCCCAGGTTGAGAATTCATGGATTTTAGTGCAATTGTCCTCATTTGAATAAAGGAATGAAAGCCTAAAGGAGTGGTCAGTTGCCCAATTTTGTAAGCAGATTTGTAAGGCCAAGAGCAGTCTCTAATGGCTAAGTCGTCAAAGGAAATGAACAAAGGGTCCTTAAAAGAATAGCAAACATCTAACAATCACATGAGAGACTGGAATCACTAATAAACAAGTGAAAATAATAGTAATAATAATAACTAGAATTCATATAGTGCTTGAAGGTTTGAGAAGCGCAAACCTTGTCATCTGATTTGGTCCTCTATGGTTTCCCCTCACAAACAGAAAATTGGCAAAGACAGAAATCCTTAATGTCAGAAGGGCTGCAGGAGGACAGATGTACTAATATGCTGTTGGTGGGGCTGTGAATTGGCCCAACCACTCTACAAAGCAATCTGAAATGATACTAAGAATGTTACTGAAATGCCCACATTTTGACCCAAATACCCCATTGCTTGGCATATACCCCTAAGGAGGTCAAAGACAGAAAGAAAATGGCCACATATGCCAACATACTTCAAGCAGCCCCTTTTCTGGTAGTGCAGAACTGTAGACAAGTGAAATGCCCATTGACTGGGGAACAATTAAACAGAGAGTGGTGCATGGCCGTAATGATATATTACTGCATAGTTAGACACAGGGACCAAAGAATACCTAGAAGCATGGGAAGACCTAAACTGATCCAAAGTGAAGTAAGCAAAAACAGGAATCCAGCCCACACCAGAACTGCAAAAAATGCGGAGAGTAACAAAAACCGCCCGAATGCTTGATAGCAATAATGCCCAAAGCTGGCATGGGAAGATGTGAAATGAGACTGTCCTCCCCTCCCTTCTTTGCCAAGGTGGGGGCCTTTCCATGAGGAACACTGCATGCTATTTTACCAGGTTGATATGCTGGTTAACTTTCCTAAACTGTTTTTCCCCTTTCTTTTTTATTCTTAGTTAGAAGGAATGGCTTCTATGGGTCTGTTATTTCATCCATGTGAGTCCTCCCTCCAGTGATACAGAAGAACATCCAGTCATACCCGTGTACCCTATGGTACCCTAATCAAGGTTCTCTGGTAAGTCGTCCACAAGGAACCACCTTCCACCCCATGTGCTGAGGAATGTCCTCTAGATGACTTGACATTGTGGGGATACCAATAAAGCAGGCTAGGCACATTCTCCTTACATGACTGTCCACCTCCTTTTTTTGGTTTTCTCTCCCTCTTTCTCTCCCTCTTCCTCTGAGATGGTCTCATTTATGCCATTTCTCCAGTGCAATTCTACTTTGCCAATGTGCTGTGGCATACTCCCAGTCACCATGCACTTTTACAAAGTCTTTGGTGGGGGTGGGAATCCACAGCCTTAATTCAAGAGAGACTGTGGTATTCTATAGCATCAGAGAGAAAGCTGATGCTAAAGATGGTCCTTTGTTTCAGGTAAAAGCCCAGAGGTCATTCAGTCTTTGGGCAATTTCCCAAAGGTGAACTAGCCCACTTGTCTTGTCTTGTCTTGTTCTATTCTGAGCATCCACCCACAACGTCTGCCTTAGTCATGTGTAATTGTGGACCAGCTCTATTGCTTGTTCATCCAACCTTGTACCAAAGTCAGGGCAAGAGGAATTCTTCATCCATTTGGTTTTCCTTGTGTGGATAGTTAAATCAAAGTCTTGAGCAATTCTCATATAGGGAGCTCTGAAATGTTCTGTGACCTGATGAGATCAGTAGAATATAATTATCCAAAAGAAATACCAAGAAGAACATACCCTCCTCAGGGAATCCCTCTATAATAACAACAGCTAGCACTTATATAGCACATTAAGGTTTGCAAAGCACTTTATAAATATCTCATTTTATCCTCATAAGCCTGGGATGAAGGCATTATTATTATCCCCATTTTATAGATGAGGAAACTGAGGTAAGTAGAGCTTAAGTGCTTTGCCCAGGGTCACATGGCCACTAAGTATCTAAGGCTGGGTTTGAACTCAAGTCTTCCCAACTCTAGGCCCATCTACTCTATCTACTGAGCAACCTAGCTGGGTCTTCAACTCAAACTCTGACAGGGGAAGATATATTTGGTGAACTTATACGTCTCTTATAGGAATGATCAGAGTTATCAAGGACATTTCTCTCCATCATTTGTTTTACAGGGAATCTTATGTGTGTGTGTATGCATGTGTGTATGCATATATGTGTGCACATGTGTGTACACATAGGTGCATGTGTGTGTATGTGTGAGGGTATATGAAATAATGCGCCTCCATTACATACACTTAAATCATCCCTCTGTCAGGAGAAGGGTACTGAGCTTCCTCACGGGTCCTCTGGAGACAAGGTTGGCCATTGCTTCTCTCAGAGTTCTTAGGTCTTTCCGAATCATTTTTCATTGCAATGTTGTTGTCAATATATATGCTTAGTTTTGTTCAATTCACTATGCACCGGCTCCCCCTTCTCTAAAAACATCCCTTTCATTATTTCTTAGAGCACAATCATATTCTATTACATTCATGGGCTGCTGTTCACTCAGACATTCTCCTAATTGATGAACGTTCCCTTAGATTCCAGTTCTTTTCTTCTTCCCTTCAGGATACAGGGAATCTTGTTATGACTTTGGTATTCACTTGGAAAACAACTCTTTTGGAGAGGGGCAAGAAAAGACAGTCTTTAAAAGGTAGTGTTTTGCTCTATCAAGTGAAATACTTTTTAATTATTACTGAACCGTAAGTAGAGAGGATTTCATATTTGCTCTACCTTTAGTCAGCTATGGAACTCTATACACTGTGCTTATCTGTCATAGAATATCATTTACCAAAGCCCACCCAGTCCTTTCTCATACATACCTTCATCATATGCTCCCTGGAAGAATAAGGATCTGGGTCAGTTAGCACTGACATTCTCTGGCACAATTTTGGAGAAGGAACAAAGGAATAATGAATTCAGAAAACTGCTTCTAGGGAGCACAGATCAATAATGGAACAGTAACATTTGCTCAGCTTGAAGAAAAGATTGAGAATGTCAAATACTGCCGCGATGAAAAGTCTATCAGCGTATTCTATGGCCAAGACGAGTTCAGACTCCATGGGCCAACCAAGAGTCTTCCTGACGAGTGTGAAGGGGAAGCTTGGTTCCTGGCTGTTTTTCCTCCTTCAGGGGACTCTGGGTCAACTCTGATGCTGGGAAAATAATACAGACCTCATCCAATAAGAGAGCTCAGCTGGAGATTAGCAGCCACAACTCTGCAGCCTTTTGTAATGAGCGGTTTTCGTTCCATTACTTCCTTGAGGAAAGTGTGGAAAGGAGGAAGCCACAATGCATTGTGATTTACAGTCTCTGAAATTCTTCAGTGCATTTCCATTCTAGGAAAGAAAGCCAGAAGGAGTCTGGGGAGAAAGCTTCCTTTTTTCTCTTGGTGACATTCATGAATAGGCTGGAAAACCTTTTAAAAAATTGACAGGGGCTCTCAATGCCTACATCATCTATGCAATTACATTTTCAGATTTCCAGTTCATTTCATCAGTGAGTTAGCAATGGGTGTGGGTGTCAGGAGCAAAGCTGAAGCTGTATGCCAGACATGAGCTCCAAGCCAGGTAGAAGGAGAGAACATGGCCAGGCAAGGGCAGGGCCAGGAGCAGCCCAGCACTGGAACACCACTGTCAATGCCAGTCCAAGCTCTGTAAGATTTACAGTGCAGTGTGTGAGAGAGTCTGGGAGAGAAGGTCTACGTCAGGCTCCAGGGAGGTGGTCGTGGGCTGGTGCCCTCCCCTATCCCCTTCCAAGTAGAAAAGATGAGTCACCTGAGACTCAGTGCCAGCAACATCCCAAATAAGAAGCCATTTATCCATTCAAGTTCAGATAGCCATGAGAAGAACCAGAGTTGTGTGGGACAAGGAAAACCGACTCAGCCTGCTCTCCAGGGGCCGGCCAAAGCTGGGGGAGGAATCGGGGGTGGGCAGCGGCAATCAGAACTCTAGCAGTGAGTGTCTATACCCAGGACAACAGCCCAAAAGGCACTTTTGAATAGTGGGAGGTCCCAGAGGCCTTCAGGTTTAGATCTGAGGTCTAGAAAATTCTCAGTGACACATAGTAGAGATTGAGTAAGTGCTAGTCAACCAACCTACTGATCCTTGAGTCCATCTCTCAATGAGAGGACAGCTCCACATTTCGCACCCACCCATAGTACATTCTTGGCAGGGAGGTCTAATGAATTGGGTGCCACCTCCTATTCCCATCCTCATGCCCAACTTCCAACACTCAGGATGTTGCGGCCACAATGGCACATTGAGTCCACTCCCTCATTTTACAGATAAGGAAACTGAGCCTTGGGGAAGATGACAGTTGGGTACCATTTGGCATAGTCCTACTCCAGGACTAAATGTATAATACTTGTGGGTGTCCTTCCTGCTCACTCCCCAGATCCACTGCTTGACCCCACTGTTTCCCATTTCTTGTCCTCAACCTCCAGCAGAGATAATAGTTATCTATCTTTATGGTGAGGCTCACGGAGATCTAAGAGCATGTTCCTTAGAGACAGCCCAGGTCTGTCATCCACAGAGGTTGCGAGGAAAGGAGGATAAACCAGGAATAACTTAGGGGGTGCTCTGTCTGGGAATCTGGACAGGAGACTTTGGAAAGAACATTTCTAGGGACACTAAGGGGGCTCTGGGGGTGTGGAAAAGGGAACAGGTGGGGAGCCTTCCTTTCTCAAGGCCACCACTCTACTCAGTCACAAATGATAAACAAGCCTACTTTCCTTTTCAGTGTCTGGTTTTGTAAAAAGGCACGTCCATGCTTTGTCAGAGGATTACGTATAAAGCAATTCATGAAAGAAATCATGCTCTCCCTCTGTAATGTATTCCTTTGAGCCTTGGATAATTAGGGCAGGCATTTAATTGTCACATCAGGTCCCCATAGGGAGTTTGTGCCAATTACAAGGATTGGGCTGCATTTCCTTCTCTCAAAAATCTGAAAGGGCTAGGGCTCCAGGCTTCAGTTTCCTCTGTGTTCTACCCATAATAATACTAAGAGATCCAGATAATAACGAAACTCATGTGGAAGAAGAAAAGGTCAAGAATACTAAGGGAAATTATGTGGAAAAAAGAAAGAGGGAGAAAGGGGCCTTACACTGCCAGGTCCCCAATTATACAATAAGGCAATAATTATCAAAACTATTTAGTACTGGATAAAAAAATTGATGAGTGGAATCAATTAGATAATAATGGGTTAGAGCCAGATAAAAATAGTAGTCTGGGGTTTGATAAACCCAAGATCAAACACTGCTGAGGAAAGTATTCATTATCCAACAAACACTGTTGGGAAAAACTGGATAGGAGTTTGGATTAAAGTGGAAAGAGCACATTTCATACCATTTGCTACAATGAATTTCACAGTAATCAATGATCTAAGTAGTTGTTTTTTTTTATCACATGTACACAGAGGAGTGGATATGCCATGATAAAATGGAAAGATCACTAGCCCTGGTGTCGGAGGAATTGGGTTCAAATTTTGCATCTGATATTTACCAAACTGCAACCTTGGGCGGGTGGCTGCCCTATGGACTCAGCTTTCTCATCTGTAAAATCGAGAGGCTGGACTTGTTCACCTTTGAGGATCTGTCCAGCTCCATCTGTAGGATCCTCTTTGTGATCTATCCTCTGACCAAGAGCCGCACAGTGGCTATACTAATGGTGAAGTGAGCCATCGACAATCCAGATAATGCTGGCCTTTAGACTGCTCTCATTGTTATGAAGTTGTTGGGTTTTTTCTCACCTAAGGGGTTTTTGGAGAAAGATCTCTGCAGGCAGAGAAGTCTTTAGAGCCAACTTGTGAGGGTTTCTAGAAAATGTACTCCCAGAGAGGTTTTTTTCTTTCTGTCCTAGGAGGATAGAGACTCTTCCCAAGCTCCAAGCTGGACACTGTCTCAGGGGCCAGGGGTGGCATGGAGTCCCACCAGGCTGGCAACTCAGGTGGGAACTGAGCACTGCAGCAGTGGAAGGAATGCTTGGTTGTGGCAACAGCAATAGCCAGTTGCTGTTCAAGTAAGGAAGGAGATGGCATGGGGGCTGGATCAGGAGACTAGAGGCAGACTAGAGCTGGGCCCAAGAGTGCAGCTGTGTCTGATTTCAGCAGCCAGAGTGAGTCAATGGGTGCTGACTTTACAGTTGGGAGAATAGGGACTATTCTGAATAGTGCCCCCTTTCCTCCTCTTCTCTCAGCCTGGATAAGGCAGAAGTTTATTCTGTCCTATAAAGTTACTTTTGGAATTTCTATTTAAGTAGTTTGCAGTTCTATTTTTTTAAACCAGATTTTAAAAATCTGATCGACCTCACTACCGTTGAACTGTGTGTTGCTTTGCTTGCAGAAAGGTGGAATACAGCAGGGAGGAACAGTGTTTGGATATTGGTCTGTAGAGGTAGGTAAAGAACCAGGGTTCAAGCCCTGGGCCCCCTAAGTGCCAGCCTTTCTCCTGCCTTAAGATTGAGTCAGATTAAGAGACAATCTGGATTTGTTAATAAGCCCTTTGATAAGCTTCCCCAAAACAGAACTAAATGAAATCCAGGGGAACAGATTCTTTCACACTAGTCTAAAAATGGGTAAGGCTTCCACTTTGCTGTCTGGGCAAAGTCTGGGCTATCAGAACAGGTGGCCTCCTTCATTCCTTCCCATATGCCCTTAGCATGTGCAGAGAAAGCTCTTCTCAAATAAGGAATTGAGAACAGTGTCTAGGGAGTAGGAAATGCCCAATGGAAAAAGATGCCCACATTCCAAAGGTGGGGGCCAGAAGAGGAAGCACCTTCTTTTTTCACCCCACCTCCAAGTCAATGTCAATACCAGAAAGCTGCACATGCTTCAAGCCTGCATTTGCCTCATGGCACTTTCCATCCATTGTTCCCAGTTCTGTCCCCTGTTTCCCTTGACAGGCTTGTCACTCACTTGAAGAAGGCAATCATGTGTCTTCTAAGTCTTCTATTCCACACATTCACAATTCTTTTAGCTGATTCTCCTATGGCATGACTTCCAGTCCTTTCATCACTTCCAGTCATTCCCTCCTCTGGACATGTGCCAGCCTGTTAATGTCCTTCTTAAAATGTGCCCACAACTGTACAGAATGCTCCATTTTCAAACCATTGTACCCCAGAGCTCCCAGGATGATCAGGGCATTCAGTGAGTCTTAAGAGCTGACAATCAGAATCACCAAAAGGCATTTCATTTTTACTTTATAGAATTGTCTTCACATGGAAAATATTTCTTACAATGTAGAGAACATGTGAGAAGAAAAATAATGTTCAGATGTTTGATGAATAGTGCTTCTATTGCTAGACATCTTACCATTTGCATGACCACTGCCCCCATTTCTCCTCACCTTAATAACACCCTCCAGGGATGTCATTCTCGGAGAGAAAACTCCCTTCCCTACCAGAAGATAATCCACTCATCTTTGCAATGCTGTCCTGGGGTCAAGATGTCCTCATTGGCAAATGATGGTAAGTTCATCTAATGTATTATCTATGGCCAAGCTTGGACAATGTTTCTCACCATCCACTCCACGCATCATACCTTCTACTCTACCACTGTTTGGGTGTATGCCTCCCTGACCCCTCACTTTGAACCTTCTCTTCTGGGAACAGTAATCAGAAATCAGATCAATACTACCCCTGCTTCTAGTAAAGTTATCAAAAGCAGCTGGCCAGCAGCCCCACTCACCATCCATGATTCATCAGAACAAACCCCCTTCCCTGGCTGTCCCTCCTCCATGTGTGCAGCCTGCCTCCATTATAACGTGAACTTCTTGAAGACAGGGACAGACTCACTTTTATTTTAGTAAATTCCACACCTAGCACAGAACTGGACACATAGTAGGACTTTAATAAATGCTCTTTCACTCCCTCCTTCCATCCCTCATTTATTTTTTCACCTCAAGGTCTTCTAGGTCCCCAGCAGGGGTCACAGGGGAAATCTGATTTTCACTAGAAACACAAACTATTCAAAAGCTGTTGATAGCTGTTGAATCAGATTTTAAAGAACTTTGGGCTTCTGGGACAGGCAGTGTGAGAGGAATATATTGTATCTCACTCTTTTGATCACAATATATGTTGGTACTTCAGAATATCTGTGAATTTGTTGGATTTTAAGATTGCATCCCTCCATCAACATAGATTGCTTCCCTTTCATAAGAATATCTATGAATCACACAATTTGAGAGTTGGAAGGGACCTAACCAAGACATCTTACATAGTCCATACATAAAGGCAATCTCTACTGTAATATACCCATATGGTCTTGCCACCTCAGCTTGTAGACCTCCAAGGAAAGGCAACTCATCACCTCCTGAGTTGCTGTAGCCAAAAAAAAAATAACATCACCTGATCGTCAGAGGTTCACTATGAGGAGAGAATGTATCCCCTGGAACCTTAGGACAAAGCCCAACTCATCCTGCCCTAGTTATGTCTCTTCCACCAACGTATAGTGATCATTCCAGAATATTAGCCAAAGGGTTTATTTATGGCTCAAGTTAAATGTCTAGCATGAACAACGAGGATATGGCTTTACTTTTCTAAAAATAGGAATAAAAATGAACAGTATCATTGCCTGATCTCTTCAATGCCCATCTTCTATTTGGGGAAGAGTAAATGGTCACCTTAGGTCTAAAAATAAGTCATTCTTCAGCCCTGCAACCAAAATTTCAAAGTCTACATTTTAAAAAATATCTTTTCAAATACACCTATTCATCCTTCCCCCTCAAAAGCCAATCAGTTTATTAACTGTATCCCTGACCTCACCCCTAACATAGCTTCCTTAAAGACCTAATAAAAACTTGAATTTTTCTGAAAGATTAAAAAAGAAAGTACTTCTAGAAAACCATACAACTCTGCCTCCACATTATAAAACTTCGATCTCATTAAACTTTTTTTTTTAATTTTGCGATGTTGGTTCAAAGGCTCCACCCATGCCACCATGATTCCCAAGTTGACCATTTAGTTTGCCCAACAGGTAGTGCTGGCCACAAAGTAGAGATTCAGCAGTGAAGCTGACGTTTGTTTTTAGTGCCAGTGTGCTAGGCTCTCTGCTACATGGCCACTGCTGAAGATAGGAGGAACATTCCTCATTTTTCAAGAAACTCCAGTGGCTCCCTATTACTTTGAGGATCAAACATAAAATCCTCTGTGTGGCTTTTAAATCCCTTCATAAACTGCCCCCTGCATACCTTTCTGGTCTTCTTATACCTTTCTCGCCTCTACATACTCTGCAATCAGTTGGTGCTTAATAAATGCTTGTTGTCTTGACTTTCTAAATCTGCAAAAGAGCCTACGTCATTATACTGGCCAGAGAGAGGGCAGAGAATGGGGGAAGCCATCCTTCTGAAGTCAGGCAAAGGCATGATCAGTAATACCCGGAGTGCAAGGACCTTCGGAGCAGCTGACCCTTCCCCCTCATGCTGCCAGTAATGAAGGTGAGCTTCAGAGAAAAAGGAAAATAATGGAAAACATGTTGAACCATTCCAGAAGCAATGCCAAGAGGAAGTGACTATGTGCCCCCAGGTGAAGTTCAACTAGAGAAAAGAAAATGGGAATCGCACGGCTGAGGGAATGAAGAGACTTTTTCATCACCCCTAGCTCTGTTTTATAATATGAGAAAACAGACTCATCTCTCCCTCCCCATCTTCTTTCTTATTTAGTCTAAAAAAAAAAACAGACAGAAAGAGAAAGAGCTATTGGGTGTCAACTCTCTCGATAATCATAATGGCTAAGAGCAGAGAAACAAACAGTCCTAAGGATGAGTTTTGTATTGCAGTACCCACATGGTAGGGTTGTGATCCACATTGAGTTAAGTTACCTCACATCTCCTAGAGTACAGATTAAGGACTAGAAGGGTCCTTAGCAATCTTCCAGTCCAACATTCTCATTTTAGAGAAGAAAAATGAAGCCTAGAAGGAGGTGACTGGCCCAGGGCTCACGGGCAGAAGTCACAGAGCTAAGATCAGAACATAGGTATTCCAAATGCAACAGTCTTTCTGAAGGCCCATGCTACCTCTCAGATGCTTTGAAGTATTTTAGTCAAGATTGTAAGGGAAATTGTAGAAGAATGCTGCGTGTGATGAGACCCTGTCCTAGGAATGGTCGAGGCCTCTTGGGATTTCCTGGCAGTGGGACTAGGAGCAGAGATGTTCCCTCTTAAAGCTCACCTTTGGCTATGGTTTTGTACAACCATATACTATATCCTTCTGGCTGTGGGTTGTAGGGTCCAGTCAGACAATAAAGAAGGTGCAGACCTTGGCCATGTTTGCAAATGAGCTTCAGTAAATGCTTCAGAAAACACATGCGTTATATTGTTGTCAATGTGAGGGGAAGCACACACACACACACACACACACACACACACATTGCCCCCCCATACCTATTATACCACATTGAATAACAATGAAAGCCTTTGTTGGCAGAGTAGAGGTCAAGCTGCCGGACCTCTAGGTTTGAGTCGTTAAAGAATAACATTGCCACCTGCTTGGTGATGAAACAAAAACACTTGAAAACATATCTACATCAACGCAAAAAAATGCATCCGGTTTGGGGCTTTGCCATTTCTTCGTTATTTAAGGACCAATCTCTGTCTTTGGATAGGAAAATAATAGCATCCTTCCACAGTCTGTGATCCTTGAATCCAGAGGCTTCAGGGAATTAATGTGATTCAGAATTTGTCCTGGAAGGTGAGAACAGGTCCTGTTCATAAATGCAGACATTTGGAGCTCAAGCTAAGCAGGGCTGGAACCTCAGGGAAGGGGCTCACAGTAACTGCTGACTTTCTTTTGGGAGCCTACTCCTTCAAAATCATTGGTAATATTGTCCACTTTTCAGATGTTTGGAATGGAGTGAAGGGAGAGGGTAATAAACTTGCCCCTTCTGACTGGAATTGGAGTAAAGGGTTCAACAATGAAGCCTGCTTCTACTACTGGTTTGGGGAAGGAGTTTTCTGTTGTTAACAAGGTTAGACCTCTTCCATTTCAAAACCAACTTTGTCCTTTTCTCCAACAGCCTTCAGATCTGGCATGGAACTTAGACCACATCACTTCCCCACACAAAAATCTTCCATGGCTCCCTATTACTCAGAGGATAAATTGTAGATGCATCAGTCTATCCACAGAGCCCTTGGTGGGTAAGTCAGGTAAGAAACCCTGTTCTAAAGACTTCACCAAGAAAAGTCATATACCAGGAGCCTGACCAGTCTGAAGGCAGAAGGAGACAGGATATAAAACGATGGTCAGGTATTCTATTGTAGCTGTCTTTCCCTAACCTCCCTCTTCCTCCCCAATCTCTTTTTGGCTGGCCAAGAAGTAAGTCAGTCTATTTGTTTTTCTGTGTCTCTCACTCTCATGCCTCTCTCCTTCCTCACTTTTCCATTCCCTTCTTTATAACTGGGAATTTGTGTGGTCAGGATTGGTCCAACTGGACCCAGGAGAGGTGAGCTAAAGCTATTTTCTCTTCAGAAATGCTTATGTCTTTGTAGCTTTGGGGCTACTTTTTGTTTGCAGAATTTACAGAATTCCTTTTTCATGGTTCTCCACATTTGTACAAAGAGAGACATTTCCCTGTCCATGTACTCCGGAGTCATCATTAAATACCTCGCCCCCTCACTACTTCTTTCTCTTAAGTAATTTATACATTCTCCCTGTAATTTTGTTCAAACTATTAATTTGCTTATCAAACCCTTTCTTTTACACAATTCAAAGGCGCAGGCCAGCCCCGCCCTCCAATTTCCAATGAGATAAGCCTAGATTCTGCCATGTCTGCTGGCCAGGACATTCCCAGTGGGCACTTCTCCATGGGTGTTCAAGCCCACTCGATATATATATATTTAGAACATGTGAATTATAATCACAGCCAGTACTGGATTATTGGGTTTTATTTAAGGAATAATGGATTACTATTCACAAAAGCAGATTCAAAAACCCAACCCCAACTTTCTAAGTAATGAACATTGAAGAGGAAGTGTGGTTACAATGGGAAAAACACTGGCTTTGGAGTCAGAAGAATTGGATTCCAAATCCTGTCTTTATAACTTAGTACCCATGTGACCTTGGGAAAGTCACTTGATCTAATAGGAATTCCACTTCTTGAATTAGATGACCTCCAAGGTTCCTTCCAGTTCTAAATCTTATGATCCTGGGAATCACCCTTATTTGCAGACATAAGTTCCTTGGTCAGGAGCCTTACAACACACACACACACTTCACTTTTTTATATGTAAATACTGAAGACCTAATTCTTTAGAAGGATGGTTTCAGTGTAAATAATACAGTAACCACCATATTTATTTTCCAAAACAGTAAATCCCTAACCGAGCTGACACCAAGAGAAACCAATGGCCTTTGCTTATCCAATTACCAAAACAAAACAGGGAAAAGACAATGATTTTTTCCTCCATTCTTCATGAGGGAAAAAAATATGGAAGCATGGAATGATGACAGCTAAGCCCATGTTAGCCTCCTCCATGTATGATTATGGAATCCATTTTATAGAGGAGGAAACTGAGGCACAGATAGGTGGCTTACACTTTCACCTCATTAGCATAATAAAACAAAGAAGAGGGGGTGTATGAAGGATGCATCATGAAGACATAATGGAAAGGATGTAATGGAAATGGACGCACATCTATGGCATAATGGAAAGTGCTAAATTTTGTTGTGGACGTCCTGTGTTCAAATCCCAGCTCTGCCACTTACTGACTGAGAGACATTGGGCAGGTCTCTTGTTTCCTTATCTGTAAAATAAGAAATGTTGTGCCAGGGGACCATTGAGGTCCTCGTAGCTCTAAATCTTTGATCCTACAGTCTCCTCCCACCCCCAATAACCCTTCCCCTGGCGTTTGACAGGCAGGTAATAGACCTTGGCTGGTAGTGAGGAGCTGTCTAGTGGGATGCTTCACTGGGATATTACAGTGGAGTTTCTTTCAGCTATCAGTTAGAGTAGGTAGCCACTGGGGTCTCTGCCAACTCTAAAATTTGTGACACTCAGAAAAATATGAGGTTTAGTGGATGAAGCACTAGATTTTGGTGGGAGAAGACCTAGGAGCAGATCCTGGCTCAGATACATATTACCTATGTGACCTTGAACAACTCACTTAATTTCTTTGGGGCTCAGTTTCCTCTCCTGGAAAATAAAAGGTTGGACAAAATAACTTCTGACATACCTTCTAACTCAATTCTAGGACAGATATGCACATTAGAGAGAAGTATAGAAGGGAAAGCGGGTGAAGGAGAAAGATGAAGTCAGGCAGCTATGACTATGAAGCCAGAATAGTAGAAAGAGACGAGGCTAGGAGACAGAGGATCTGAGTTCATTCTTGGTCCTGGACTTAGGAGCTGGATGACCAGAGGATGGTTATTTAACCTTGGTGAGATCATCTGTAAAGTGGGGATGATGATAGTTACAGAACCTTCCTCAAAGCTTAATAAAGCTTTGAGGTACTTGTTTTTAAACATTAAGGCAGAAATATATTGGGGTTGTGATCAATTAAGCCAAGAATTCTGGGAAGTATTGAAAGCCCTAGAAGAGGGAGGCCTCCCACTTTGGGGGTCAACTGTCTAGGGAAGATTCTCAGAGTGACTTCAGATAGGAAGGCTGAGATAGGCTCCCAGCTGCCCAGGGGCAGCATCAAAACTGAAATAAGGATGTGGCAGCCAGGCACCAGAGTACACAGAAGACTCAGGAAGATCTGATTTCAAATTCTCGTGCAGACACTAGCTGTGTGACCTTGGGCCAGTCACTTCATGTCACTCAGCCTCAGTTTCCTCTTCTGTAAAATGGGGTAATAGCACCTACCTTCCAGAGTTGTTTGAGAATCAAATGTGATAAAATACGTAAAAATCTTTTATAAGACTTAAAGTTCTGCATGAATACTAGCTAGTATGATTATTTCCTCAAGCAGTTTCTACCTTATCTGTAGCTTCTTTTTTTTTTAATCTTAGAAAACACCGAGTAAGCAAAGATATGGCCTTTAAAAAGTCAAACTAATCAAATTTCTCAGTGCTCATTCCTCCCTTAGGAACCATAAACCTCCCTTTTCATTCCTTCACCAGGCTATTTTGTTTAAAAAAAGTGCATCTGACCAAGCTCTCAGGTAAAAAATCTCAGAGCAAACTGACCAATTCACTAGCTTCCTCCAACACCTTTGCCTTCTGTTGCCTGGGCTGGATCATCCTCTCTGCTCAATCTCCTTACTCCGCCCCCCCCCCCATTTCAATCCCCATATTTCAAAAAACTCTCTTGTGCTGGGAATTTTTCTCTGACCTAGCAGGTGGGTGTGGAAGCTGTGCAGGGTGGTGGGCAGGGAACACTGGGAGTCTGAGGAACTGGCTTGGAATCTTGACTGCCACTTGTCACTTGCACAACCTTGGGTTGGAAACAGAAATTCTCTAGACCAAGTGTCTTTACCTATAAAATGATGGGGTTGGAAGAGATAGCCTTGAAAGCTAGTTCTTGGATCCTGGAAACATACTGAGCTGTCTGAGGCTCAGAGAGATGGAAGGGGTTCAAGGGTCACATAACTGGGCAATCAGCCCACCAATGAGCCTTTATTAAATGTCTTGTATGTGAAAGACACTGTGTCGGGTGCTGGTAATATCAAGAGAAAAGTGAAACATTTTCTGTATTCAAGGAGTTTACATTCTAAGGAAGGAGAAAACATGTCTACTCTATATATGTGTGTATGTCCATATATTTACATACAGACACACGATAGATTTATGTGATAGATGATAAGACAGGCTAGCTAGAATATAGAATATATGAAATATAACCAGAAAAGTTCTCCTGCAGAAGATGGAAATTGAACTGAGTCTTGAAAGAAATCAAAGGGGAAGGAATGAGGGAGGATGGCATCCCAAGAATGGGGGAGGGTCAGGGCAAAGGCACAGAGCTGGTAGATGCAATCTCTCATGTTTGAAGAATGGCCAGACAGTAGAGTAGGTGGAAGGGAGTCCTAAGTGTGAGTGTAAGAAGACAGAAAGGGACCAGGCTATGGAGAGCCTTAAATGCCAGATACAGTTTATATTTGATCCTAGAGGTAATAGAGACCCAGTTGAGTTTATTGAGTATATATGTAGAGGCAGGGGTGATGTGGTCAGACTTACACTTTAAGAAAATCTCTTTAGTGTCTATGTGGTGAATGGATTGGAGTGGGGAAAGGTGGGAGACAGGGAGACCAATGAGGAGACTATTGCGATGGATAGTCCAAGTGAGAGTGATGAGGGATTGAATAACTGTGGTTGTGACTGTATGAAGAGAGAAGAGGGAATGATGCGATATGGCAAATGATTCAATTCATGCGTTTGAGTAAGACTGAGAAGTCAGGGATGGCAATGAGGTTGGGAGCATGAGTGACAGGAAGGATAGTAGTGCCTTCAACAGTGTAAAAAAGCAAGTTTGGTAAATGATGGAATATGGGAGGAAAGATAATGAGTTCTGTTTTCATCATGTATAATTTGAAATGCCTATGGGACTTTGATTCAAAATATCCAATAGGACATTTGTGACATAAGACTGGAGTTCAGGAGAGAATCTAAGGTTGGATATACAGAGCTAAATCATTGCCATAGAGATAATAACTGAACCCATGGGAGGTAACATGGCTACCAAGTGAGAGAATCTGAGGAGAGAAGAAAAGAGGACCCAGGACTCCCATTGTTAAGGGGCAAGGCATAGGTGATGATACAGCAAAGGCCATTGAGAGGGAGTGATCAGAAAGGTAAGGGGAGGAGGGAGGGAAGGAGAGAGGGAGGGAGGGAGGAAGAGAGAGAGAGAGAGAGAGAGAGAGAGAGAGAAACAAGAACCTAGAAAAGAGAACAGTCAAGAGAAAAAGGAGACCTAATTGTGTACAATTCTGCAGAAAGCTCAAGAAGGAAGAGAAATAAGAAAAGACCATGATATTTGGCAGCTAAGAAATCACTAGTAACTTTGGCAAGGACAGTATCACTTGAGTGATATGGACAAAAGCCAGACTGCAAGGAGTTGAGAATTGAGTGAGATGACAGAAAATGGAGACAGTGAGTCTAGAAAACTTTTCTAGGAGTTTGGCTGAGAAAGAGAAGACAGCTATAGGAAGACAGCCCGAGGAGAAGGTAAGATCTAGTAAAGGTTGGTTTTTATGTTGTGTTGCTTTTATGAATTAGGAAGATTTGGGGATGTTTTCAGGCAGGGTCAGACTTGAACCCTGATCTTTCCAACTTCAAAACTGGCATTTTTTTCTGCTATCCCATGTTTTATTTTTCCCATTTAACCAGATAGAGAGACAGACAGACAGATAGATACATAGATAGATAAATGGATGGCTGGATGGATATAGATCATAAATATGTACACATATACATGCTTACACGTACATTACTGTATGTAATGCCTTATAAAGTTTACACTTGTTATTGTTTCAAAATATTTATCAATTGGTGGTCTCACATTATCTCCCTCCTCTCTATTACTACAAGACCCTAGGGTACAATGGGGATACAAATGATATCAAAGACAGATAAGAAAAGTGGGCAGACAAATCATGGAGTGAGAATGAGAGCAACCTTTTGGGCAGCCCTTATGTGATCTAAGCTTAGACTGTGGCCAAAGCTGTAGAGATGGATCTCAGCTTTCTGGGGGACCCCTTCTGATGGAACGTAGACCAGAACTGCCCAGGCTGAAACTCAGCAGATGAGTCATGACCTACAAGCTGGAGAGAGTCCTCATATCACAAAGGTCATAAATCCATAGACTTCCTGAAACATTTGTGGGTGTCTGCACACAGCCCTTGCCTGTCTTAGAGACATCAAGACATATTTCTTCTCAGCTTCCTTTGAAGCTCAGTCTTACTACCATTGGGCTTTTCTTAGTGTATCTCATAACGGATTCTGCTCTCTTTGACACTAAATACTTTTCCAAAGCCAGAACAAAAAAGCAATGGCAGCAGATCCAAAATTGTTACTGACAAGGGGAAAGGGGAGAGAGATAAAGGGGGGACCTGGGGCACAAGAAGCCTCTGCTTCCCTGTGTGGTGGAGAATAGCCAGCAGAGGCAAGGGGGAGATAGCCAGAGTCAAACATGGAGGAGTGAGGCAGGCACAGGGCTCAGGTGGCCACATCATTGTCAGCAGGGTCAGGGCCATCCAAGTTGGGGGAGTTCACCCTCTGGCATCTCCTATTCACAAGGGTTGAAGCTGCTCAGAATCTCTCTCCTGACCGCTGGCACTCAGGTCCTGAAGAACACACAAAGGGTGCATGGGAGTGGCTGCAGTAGTTACAGATGCTGTTATTTCTCATGTGAAAATTCAAGGGAAGGTCTTCCTGTACCACCCAGCCAAGTCTCCCATATGGCAACAGCCCCTCTCCCGGCTGGGACGGCAGAATTCTTGTAAGTAGCAAATTCTTCCAAGTTTA